>NC_034174.2:70710195-70855195 GCF_002021735.2 Oncorhynchus kisutch | reverse complement strand
TCAATTTATTCTTATGCTAAAAAAAACTTCCTAGTCCTTGCCGATGACAAGCATACCCATAACAGGATGCAGCCACCACCATGCTTGAAAATATGAAGTGGTACTCAGTAATGTGTTGTGTTGGATTTGCCCCAAACATAACACTTTCTATTAAGGACAAAGTTAATTTCTTTGCCACATTTCTTGCAGTATTATTTCTTGCCGTTTTAGGTTCGTGTCTTATTGCAAACAGGATGCATATTTTTGAATCTTTTTTTTGTTCTGTACAGGCTCCTATCACAGCCATTAAATTCTGGAACTGTTTTAAAGTCGTGGTGAAATCCCTGAGCGGTTTCCTTCCTCTCTGACAACTGAGTTAGGAAGGACACCTGTATCATTGTAGTGACTGGGTGTATTGATACACCATCCAACGTGTAATTTAATAGTTTCACCAAGCTCAAAGGGATATTCAATGTCTGCTTTTTCATTTTTACCCCTCTACCAATAGGTGCCCTTCTTTGCGAGGCATTGGAAAACCTCCCTGGTCTTTGTGGTTGAATCTGTGTTTGAAATTCACTGTCGACTGAGGGGCCTTATCGACTCTTTTCATTTTTAATTAATTTGTAAAAAATGTCGTAACATAATTCCACTTTGACATTTATAGGAAATTAGGTGTATGCCAGTGACACAAAATCTCAATTTAATCCATTTTAAATTCAGCCTGTAACACAACAAAATGTGGAAAAAGTCAAGGGGTATTAATTAGTCAAGGGGTGTTATATTATAGCAGTGACACACTTGTGCGCACACACACACACACATTCATGCACAGGCACACACACACAAATATAACTGTGACGTGTCATTGTAGCTGTAAAATGCCCTCGTACACCTCTCAACGGCCTGTGAGTGACAGCGTGCCAGGGAGAGGGGGAATGAGAAGGGAGGATAGAGGGGGAGAGTGAAAAAGCAACAGATGGAACAAGTGAGCCAACACCTGTGATTAAGGGCGGTGGTGTAAAGTACTTTAAGTAAAAATACTTTAAAGCACTACTTACGGTGTTTTTTGTTGTGGTATCTGTACTTTCTCCACCGCTGAATTTAAGGGAGGAGGAGAGAAAGGGATGTTGTGACTGAGACTTACCCTGGTCTCCTTTTCCTCTTCTGTCTTACAGCGTTATTCGAGGAATTGCAGGGCCTGGACATTTTCTTGGCAGAGCTCTACAAGTGAGTACTGCACCGTCGGCTCTGTGTGTGTGTGTGTGTGTGTGTGTGTCTTGGGCCAAAGTCTGCAGGGTTTGCCCCATCGGTCTGATGATAACTGGCTTCAGTTAGACTTCAGCCCATTTAGAAACAGAGTCTATGTAGGCCTGTCCCCTTCCTTCTTGCTCTTTATAATAGTGACTAGCACTGTCTTCACTCTCTCTCTTCCAATCCCCTTCTTCTCTACCTCTTTGCCCTCTCTAACCCATTATCTCTACCTCTTTGCCCTCTCTAACCCATTATCTCTACCTCTTTGCCCTTTCTAACCCATTATCTCTACCTCTTTGCCCTCTCTAACCCACTATCTTTATTTCTCTAGGCATCTGGACAGCAGTAGTAATGAGAGACCTGACATCAGTGCTCTCCAGAGAAGGGTCAAGGTACAGATTCTACACATGTTTCCATAGCAACTACAGAAACATTATTCAATATGTCCACATGTGTCCCTGAATAGTTACAGTTTAGTATTTAAACAGTTTAGTATTTAAACCAAATCACTCCCTACTTGTGGACTTACATGGTCTTACAACCCCTAAGTAAACTCCTGAAAATACGCTATGATCCTCCTCCCGTCCCATCGAAGGCTTGGATATACCGGAACACAAGACGCTGAATTTCCATTGTCCTCCTCAAGGCATTTTATATTTAACCAGGAAAATACCCTTGGATGTTAGAAACCTCTTCTTTTTTAGAAGGGGACCTGGCAAGAGGTCAGCAGGAAGTAGTTAGCGGGAAGTAGTCGGCATGTACACGTAACACGAGCACAATACCATACATGAAAACATATTTGACAATGGTCATCACATCACGTTCTTCCGTCGGAGCTTGAAATATTTCCCGAGCGTCTTTTCGGGCTGAGTATCTAAACCCAGTGTTCTTCTCCCCTCCCCAGAAAGTGACCCATGACATGGACATGTGCTACGGCATGATGGGTAGTCTGTTCAGGTCTGGCTCCAGACAGACTCTGTTTGCCTCTCAGGTGATGCGCTATGCTGACCTGTACGCTGCCTCCTTCATCAACCTCCTGTACTACCCCTTCAGCTACCTGTTCAGAGCTGCTCACGTACTGGTGACTATTGAATTCCTTCTGTTGATTCCTGTTAACAGTTTACAACAACAAAAAAGGGAAGAAATGCAGCATTTCCGGAATAAAATGTTAGAGAGACATCGTGTAAGATACAGCCCCTTTCTTTTGCTAATTGGAAAACTGTAATTGTTAGAAATTGATGGTTGAAAATATAGATGCACATGAATCAACATTTCCAGCTAGTTTAATAAACAATATACAGTACTTGACTCTTATTAACTTAGACTGAACCCAGTCTGGCACCCATCTAGCTGAAACACTGACAGGCAAAGTGACATTTGCATTAGAGTTGGTACGTATGAGTTGGTACGTATGAGTTGGTACGTATGAGTTATCTTCTCATTTCAATTCAATACAACTGTCTTTACCAGACGTAGTATCTGACACATGCACATCACATACACACATTGATCAATATTCTGTGTAACAAGTTCAACGCATGGTAATAACATGATTATATTACATATTGGTGAGCGGAAGCTCTCTGTACTAGCTGCTAACCAACTGGAAGTGCTCCGAGTTGACTTTGGTAGTAGCGTCTCGCCTCACCTTCTCTCACGCGCTCTCTCTCTGTCTCTCTCTCTCTGTCTCTCCCCTCCCAGATGCCCCATGAGTCAACGGTGGAGCACGCACACATCGACACGGACACCGAGTCCCCCCTGGCCACGCGCAACCGCCACTGCACTGAGAGCAAGGACCTGGAGTGCTGTAGCAACAAGAACCGCAGCCAGCTGACCCGGTCCATCAGTGAGATCAAACCCCCCAACATGTTCCCCCAGACCCCCCAGGAGATCACCCACTGCCACGATGAAGACGACGATGAGGAGGAGGAAGAGTAGATGGAGGAGGTGTGATGGCGTGACCCGAACCAGGCTTGATTCCTTCCTAGGTGGAGGAAGAGAGAGAGAGAGGAGTGAAAAACCATCTTGATTCCTTCCTGATGTTTCCCTGAGGGGGTTTTAGAGTATAAATACTTCTAGGAAGATATAAACTATAATGTACTCTATAGTCCACAGTAAGAGTCAATGTAGGATACATTGGAATGAGGGGGGAGGGGATATGGCCAGTATAGTGTATCTATAGGAGATTTATATAGAGAAATGAAGCTATGTTTTATACTAGAGATGTATCAGGATATTAAGGTTTTATGAATCAGATCAGTCAACTGTATGTTACTACAGTAACAGTTGCTGCTCGGTTCTCCAAAAACGTTGCCCCCGTGCCCACCCCTTTTCAAGTTTTACGTTTTCAATGCTGTTGTTTTTTCTATGGATTTTTATGATGAAATGGGAAAAGGTTGACTTGAAGTTGGCAAATTTTAATTTTTTAAAAATGTTTTAATTTTTTAAGTTGGAGCTAAAAATGATTTTACGGCATAGGATGTTGTAGCAGACAAATATACATGAATACACACAAGAAGCAAATATTACGAACACTACTTTTCTCTGTACTGACCTTAGTGTCTGGTCATAGAGAATAATTCCCTGTGTGTGTTTACATAATGCAGGCACCATACTGTAGTTTGAATGTGAAGCACTAAGATGGAATAGCCTTTGCCAAACAGTATGTACAGTACTGTATATAAACTCTATATACTGTTTTGCTGTTCTCCTTTTGAAATGAAAGTGTTCTAGTCTTTTGCTGTACTGGTGTTGACGCGTATCGAGCAGCACGGCAATCCAAAAACATGGTCCAAAAAAGGTATTTCTCGCTGGTTGTTATTTTGGTCTTTTTTTTTTTTTTGCAGTATAATTCCTCCCGTCGTGACCCTGCATAACACAGCTGGTGTGTGTATGTCCAGGCCTTGGCCAATCAAAAGTCGAGTTTGTGTCGTCCTGAGCGACTGTAACCAAGGCATCCGTAATTGTACTAAAGAACAGCGTGGTGTATGTTTTGGGTTACACAAAGCACAAGTCTGGTTGTGGGTAACTGATTGTCAATATTAGCTCGATATGCCATGAAATGTGCTGTCTATTTAAAGTATGGTGCACATCATGTAATCTGTGATTCTGTGTGGTTAATTTCAACTGACATTTTGAGATGCGTGAAATGTTGTTTCTAGGCAACCGTGCGTACAGGGTATCGATTTATGCTGCCTCTGTACAGATGGCAACTGTGGACGGTCACATAGGCCTAATGCTATTGAGAGGCTGTGACCCAGTATTACTGTTCTCATACATGATACTGTAAAAAGCAAGACATTCATCATGCAAAATACCATAAAAAAAAAAATGTTTCTCCTGTAGGATGATATGAGATATCGAAACCTGCAACATTGTTACACTATGTGCAACTAACATGCAGTAGTAGTTTTACCTTTTTTACTCAGCTTGGAGTTGTTCGTTAGGTGTTCTCTTGATTATTACATTGTAACAGTTGTATTTTTCATTGCATAGAAGCGCTTTAGTTAGAACTGTCATTCACCCCTACCTAACCAAACCCTCATATTCCATGTGTGATAATATGGTCGGGTGTTTCCTAGTAATTCTTTGCAGTTAACATAGAGAGTACAGTATGATATAGGAACAGACCTGGGTTCAAGTACTATTTTAAATGTTTCAAATACTTTAGCCTGCTTGGAGTACCAGGTGGGCAGAGTTTAACATTTGTGAACATTTTTCTGGTTCCATTGCTCCAGGCAAGCTCAGTCAAGCCCCAATAAAGTATATGAAATGATTTTGAATAGTATTTGAACCCAGGTCTGATGTACAGTAGGCCTTGATATTGAAAAAGGAAATCCATGTCAGCCTGGGGTGCTGTGATGTGTGGCACTGTGTAGGCCTTGAGAATGCACAGGTACCAGACAAGGAACCAACGCCTTGGCGAAGGGGCGTTTGTGTCTGACCGCCCCCAGAGAGGTTAGGTTGGGCCTGGGAAAAGGTTAAGGGGCGCCCTCCTGACTGATGGGAATAGGTTGTAGACTCACCCTAGCAGGAAGATGTATAAATGACTATAGCTACAGTATTCTGGAGTTTGTTGGATCACTTAGGGGTAAAAAAACCACTGAATGATGCAAAGAAGCACCTGATATTTCCCACCAGGGTTGCATTTGCTGTCTCCGAACATGAGCAAACCTTTTAAAAAGGTGGAAATCGCAATTGTTGATTTGGCCCACAATTCCACTGAAACGTTGAGATACTTAAAAAAAAATTTATTGGAAAATATTACCGATTTGCTTAATATTAAACTTTCCTGTTTTTAGCAACGGAAATGCTTAACATTTTCAGTTGTGTGTCCTAATGAACGTGACCCAGATGGTATGCAGTGCGGAGGGCAGGAAAACTGCCCTGGAAGAGGTTATCGTATGTATATGCTATGTAAAACATGCGCATCACTTTTTTTCCTAAGGCATGTAGTTGTGTAGCTAGAGGTTTCGATTGACCTGTTGATTTGAGCTGATGAAGGGAAGACCAATAGCAGGTCTCTGTTTGTAACCTGGTGTTGTTTGCCGAGGCAATTTGTAAAAAGGGGAATGTGGGTTCAACTGGGGATCTTTAAAACAGATTCTACTCTTACTAAAATTGTTACAGAGCAACTATATAGTGGTTCAATATTTTATTACTCTCTGAAAAAAGTATATCTTAAGTATTGATTTAACTGTAAATACAGAAACACCTGAGGCAGCTGTGTTCCACACCTGGTTGGTTAGTCGTTGTTTTGGTCTCGTTACTGAAGAATTCATAATAAAGCTTGATCGTTGGGAGGAAAATTTGAAGTCCTTTTCTGTCAAAACACTTTACAATACATTTATTTTCTATGCAATGACGCAGTACAGTGCATTATACGTGTAAACTAACTTACTAAAAGGCTGGCCAATGCAAGCAAATGGCTTACGTCAAAGTTTGATAACTGTATGGCTACGACTAGGTTAGGGCTACAACTGATATGTGGAACGAATAGAAAACATGTCCGTCTGGCCACACAAGTTCTACAAGGTCATCTGTGTAGTAACAATTGTACACTTAATAATAATAATAATAATAATAATAATAGCCTTGCAGACCGGTATGCTGAACAATAGGCGATGTTGAAGAGCATGTATTTACCTTGCATCAGAAATGGTACCTTTTTCAACAACACCTTGGTTTTGCTGTTTATTTGTTTTTTCTAACCAGTGTTTTCAGATTCTTAGTTTACAACATTGTATATAATATATGTATTTCCATTTCCATGTGGAAGAAATATTCCTTAAAAATCTTCATTTTTTTTTTTGTGGCATTTTTCTGGTTTCAGACATGTTTTTTTACTATAATGGCTTCAGTATGTCTGAGCGAGCTAAACATGGCGAACAGGTTAATGCCACCATCCATTTATACAATTTGTCCATTTATACAAAATTTCAACAATTGCAGACCGAGCGTGACAACTATCACGCATTCACTTTTTTGTTTCGTGCATTTACTTGGATGTTCCTCAGAGCGTTTTGTTTCCAGAGTTATTATATAATGTGTCCATTGGGGAAATGACATTTATATGTACAATAAAAGCTAATTTTCCATAATAAGTTACTGGGTGTGTGTGTACTGTCTCCTGTTGCTTCTTGTTCTTCTTGCAAAACTATAGTTTAAAATTTTTTGAAGTCAAACAAGTATTTGATTGTATGCAAGTATAATTCTTATGATCATACCTAAACATTCTTGCATACAGAAATGACTTAATATATCTAGTAATGTGTTAAAGTAAATGTACTACAATTAATTGGGAATGAAAATATATTGCTTGCATAGCTTTTTATATCCAATGAACTTCAGGGCACTTGCCTAGAATTCTCCCCTCCCATCCCACTGGTGACAAAACATCAAGCAGATAGTGGGGAATTACATTTGTCATTTTACCTCCCCCTCACAGTTTAAAAGGGTTGACATTTGGGTGTCCAAAAGGCAACTCAAAACATGATTCAAGAAAAGAAGTCCTGTCAAAGTTGGAAGATATAAACGTCCCAGATTTTTTTTTTACAATTATATTTAACTACACAATAAAATATATCCAATAATCCCAAATCCAGCTAAAATGAGGATTTTCTCTGAGCACCAAATCCCCATTCATGTTTCACTATGTAATAACATTTAAAAACTGATGGCATTTCTATTACATACTGTGAGTACATTGAGACTTACTACAACGCCAACATCTGTGTGGTTACAGTTAACAGATGTACTTAGGCTACACAACGGGAAATGTATACAGTATAGTGGGAAAAAAAGTCATGAATACATGTAAATCTCCTAACGCTTTGATCCAAGGGTTAAATGTCCACAACCCCGTCGATGCGTTTGGCAGATCTGTGTACACTAACATGCAAGGTCAAGGGGTAATATTTGCAGCAGCATCAGCTGCATTTTTTTGACTCAGCAACTTTTGCTTATAATGCAGCAATGCTCTGCAGCAATGGTTTTTAACACAAATCAAGAATAGCAGGTAAATTAAAACATGGAAACATTTGAAACATACTTGGGATGACTTTTTTTTTTAAAGGCATTTTTATGAGTATTTTTTTGGAAACGGTTACGTTTTTCCAGCCTTAAATACTTTTCAGGAAGATAAAACAAACCAGCGACTGAAAATGTCATTTTAACAGAAGGGTAAATCATCTTTGCAATAGATCATTCTGTCCTTGAAATTGCCTCCATACAATGTTCTGAACTGCCTCTCTTTAATCTGAGCACCTTTGTGTTGAGGGGGAAAAAACATATTCCATCACAAACACTCTTTCTGTTAATAATTCACTTTTTATTGTACCACCAACACCAACCAGAGCAGAATATGGGACTGCTTTTACCGTGTTGAGTATCAAACATGTGGACAGGCACATATACATAGCAGCATGAGGATAAACGTGGTCCGATATGACTCATATAACGATAGAATGGAGTGAAGTATTTTCTACGGATCTAAAAGTGTCTTGACAAATACTGTAGTCGTTCATTGGTGATGTGTGTCTTATCTTTAGAGTGGAGAAAGTCCTCAGAGAAAGAGGGGGAAACGAGAGAGAGAGCAATAGAAAGAGAGAGATCTCTTTTTTCAGGTTTTTCTTTTCCTGTGAATGTTCAAGAAGCAGGGGTAAAGACCACATGTGTCAAGATGTAGGTCACAACCAGGCTAAAAAACAACAACACAAGACTACGTTGGATAGTCATATATGTTATTTTCAAAATTCTGACATGAACATGTGAAAAACCCTCATCTGCACGTGAAGGACTTTTATTTTGAAGGAGATACCTCTTTTTTTTCTCGTATAAGTGTATTAAATACAGCAGTGATCAAAGTATAGATGGTAAAGTACAAATACAGTCTTGTTATATCATCATCATCATCATCGTCGCTTATCTCTGGAATGATTGTCCTTGCAGAGCAGAGTTCACCTGATGCATAAGAACACTCACAAGTAAAACGACAATATCTGGTCAGTGTTATTAATCTCTTCCATAGTCTGGTCATTTTGAAACGGAAGCCCCTTGGTGTATGTGGGAATGTTGCCAACCCCATGTGTTTTTTTAAAGAAGTTGTTTATGCTCACAGTAAATTGGGAATACTGTGACACGAAGAGAAATGGCGACCAGCAGTGGTCAAAAGTTGCAATTGCACGCCCATACTATTTGGAGCTACATTCTGCAATGAATATCTTTGCTTTAGCGAGCAGATATTACAACTGTCTAGGATGACTACAAACTGCGTCAACATGCTTTACGTTAAGATGCTGCGTCTACAGAGATTTAGGATAGGAGAGTTATTTTTGGACTTCTACTTTAAGTTCAGCTTTGATTCATATAAAACCCTTTATATACAAACGGATACAAAGAAAAAGTCAACTCAACATTACATTACCCTAGAAATAAGTTGACACTTGAAGTTAATATACTCAACAGAAGGCATACGCCTTGTACATTACACCCCAACCCTGGCTTGGTCCTTCGTACATATTTTCCAAGAGACAAATGATAACAAAATACAGAATGGTCCACCACAAAGAAAAACAGAGAATCATTTGTTTACAGGCTTATAGGAGAATTGTGAAAAGAAATATACAACATATGTGTGGCTAAGATACAGAAAACACATTAGTAGTTCTAATACTGTAATTGCGTACATTCAATACAGTACATCAATGGTGAGAATCCATATTTTCCTCAATTTCCCCCAAACTATGCATTGCTATGATTCAAGTCATCACAATTCAAAGAACTAGCATCTATAGTAACTATCGAAGGGAATGTTTTCCTCTTACAATAAATAATTATAATAATAATAGTAATCATTTTAATGTTAAGGTTTTTTAGCTTCAGTGGCACATGGTCATTCAATTAATTATTATTAGACTACAAAGGTGTAAAACTAGCATGTGAAAACAAGCACTTAAGTGTTTAATTTGGCATTTTTTCTCACTTTAAAGTGTTTTAAGTTGGTATGAACTTGAGCCTTACAAAAAAGATCAGTCAGTCACAGAAAAACAACCATTTCTGTTCATCTCCAACAGTGACCAGGTGTATAACATCAACAAGCTTGGGCTGACAGGTAGTGGTTAGAGCGTTGGGCCAGTAACTGAAAGGTTGCTGGATCGAATCCCCGTGCTGCCCCTGAACAAGGCAACTGTTCCGCTGTAGGCCATCATTGTAAATAATAATTTGTTCTTAACCGACTTGCCTAGTTAAATAAAGGTTACATTTAAAAAAAGGTTTCAGTTCAAGCCCACACTATTCGATTAAACTCGGTAACCAGATGATTGTTGGCATTGTTGGGAAAAAAACATTCTTCTTGCACTGAAAGAGAGCATGTTTGAAGCATTGTTCTTTTTGTTTCACACAGTAAACATTGTTTTTCATTACATTCTCACACTGCAAGAAGAATGGTACCTTAATCTCAAAAGTACACTCCTTTGACAGTGGGACGACATCCTGCTTACTGACAACAACGAGAACATTTGAATCTGCCACGGCTCCCCACTATTGGCTTACAAAATTTGCACCCTCCCACAATGCAATAGTCAATTTCAGTTTTGTTGGTGTCAATTTATTTAAAAAGGATGTTTCCACACTGTGTATGCTATACACAGAGTGGACATAACATTAAGAACACCTGCTCTTTCCATGGCATAGACTGACCAGGTGATTCTAGGTGAAAGCTATGATCCCTTATTGATGTCACTTGTTAAATCCACTTTAAATCAGTGTAGATGAAGGGGAGGAGACGGGTTAAATAATGATTTTTAAGCCTTGAGATAATTGAGACATTGATTGTGTGTGTGTGTGCCATTCAGAGGGTGAATGGGCAACTCAAAAGATTAAGTGCCTTCGAACGGGGTATGGTAGTAGGTGCCAGGCGCACCGGTTTGTGTCAAGAACTGCAACGCTGCTGGGTTTTTCACACTCAACAGTTTCCCGTGTGTATCCAGAATGGTCCACCACCCAAAGGACATCCAGCCAACTTGACACAACTGTGGGAAGCATTGGAGTCAACATGGGCCAGCATCCCTGTGGAATGCTTTCGACACCTTGTAGAATCTGTGCCCTGACCAATCGAGGCTGTTCTGAGGGGAAAAGGGAAGGTGCAACTCAAAATGACTGGAAGGTGTTCCTAATGTTTTGTACACTCAGTGTATTTCATAATGCATAGTCTGCCTTTAACCCCAAAACCCAGTTCAAGAGTTTGATTGAATAAAGCTTACACTCTAAGCTCAACATGAGCTGAAGGAGACTGAACATACTTTAACATGCCACACAACACACACACAGTGGAAAGGAGAGTGCTGTGCCATACAAGAGGGTCATTCATGGACAATAGTTTAATGTCGAGGTTGCTTTTGTGAAGTTCATGATGCTCAACATGTTAGATGAGGTCATTAATACTGGCCAATGATCACGTTTGATTATGAATAATAAAAGACACATGCATTCATAAGTGCCAAGTTAGCACTTTTCAATGTCAATACATCCCGGGTCCCACTCCTAAACCACAGTCGTAAGACTTGTCTGGATTGTATTATTAAGTATGATTTAAGTCTGTTAACTTAAGTCTGGATAACCTCCATATCAAACAGCAATATAATGAGGTCAAAGGGCTTCTGATCGTACATCGGCCGTAATAGGGAAAAAAATGGCTTAGGGACGGACGGGTTTTGCTTGTGGACGGTTGCAACTCAGCATCTTTGAACCAAAACCCACACATACATACGGTGCATACAAACATACAAATATATCTGTCTCAGTTTACAATAAAGTGATTTTTTAAAATTCATAATCATCTCTTAAATATACTGTTTTTTTTCCCCATTGCACTTTGTTAAAATAATGAAGATGATTTTTTTTTTAAAGGCAATCATGTGATTTTAAGAAGGTGAAAAGATACGGTACCATTAGCCTGATTGAGAAGAATAGTAAAAATAACAAGATCTGTAATATACCTTTAAAAGACCCTCACCAACTCATATACATGGATGTACAGTAGCAGTCCAATGTTTGGACACACCTACGCATTCAAGGAATTTTCTTTATTTTGACTATTTTCTACATTGTAGAATAATAGTGAAGACATCAAAACTATGAAATGGAATCATGTAAGTAACCAAAAAAGTGTTATAAACAAATCAAAATATATTTCATAAAATAGTAAAAATAAAGATAAATCCTTGAATGAGTAGGTGTGTCCAAACTTTTGACTGGTACTTGTATGAGTATATATATAAATATATGTAGCATGTATTTCAATATCACATATCCACACACAAACATCTACATGCCCATGCATGTTTGTGCCACGGTATATGTCATATCTTCTCCACACATACATATATACACATATAATAAATAAATGCACCAAAACATTGTTGGTTCATGGTTCCATGGTTTCCTTCAAAGCGGTATTTGGTTACAGTCTTTGACTAACCATTTTGTCTGCGTGCGTTTGAGTCCTTCGATGTAGTAGTACTAGTAGTACTACAGTAGTACTAAAGTAGTACTACAGTCCACTGCCAATCCCTGAACAAGAACAGACTGGAAAGTGTGTGTACTTATGTGTAAGTGTTTGTGTGTGGACAGGGGAATGGGGTGGGGGGCATGCACACTGTTGTCCATCTTTCCGAGCTACTGGTATACCAGGTCACCGGGTATTTAAGCGGATGGATTGGCCGAGGACGGTCCAAGCCCACCCTAACAGGGTCTTCTAGAGGTGTGTGATGTGGGTGAGGGCCCAGAGTGCTATCCCTTTAGCCCCCTTCCCCACTACTCCAAAGGGTATTCTGTTCCAGGCTGTGGAATCGGCCAGGGGTGGTGGAAGGTAGAGAGTAGAGGTTCAGGCTGGGGCTCAGTATACACATCTCCATAGCCCCCTTCCCCTCAAATCCTCCAGGGTCTTCCATCCATAAGGGGGTGGTGGGTAGGGGTTAGAGGTCCTTCCCCTCAAATCCTCCAGGGTCTTCCATCCATAAGGGGGTGGTGGGTAGGGGTTAGAGGTCCTTCCCCTCAAATCCTCCAGGGTCTTCCATCCATAAGGGGGTGGTGGGTAGGGGTTAGAGGTCCTTCCTCTCAAATCCTCCAGGGTCTTCCATCCATAAGGGGGTGGTGGGTAGGGGTTAGAGGTCCTTGGATGTCGTGGGATTAGGCCCAGGCCCTAACACCATCTCTCCTCACTCCTCTCGCCCTCTCCCCAGACCCCTCCTCTCCCTCTGTCCCCAGACCCATCCTCCCCCCTCTCCCCTGTTCCCTCTCCCCAGACCCATCCTCCCTCCTCTTCCCCTGTCCCCAGACCCATACTCCCTTCTCTCCCCCTGTCCCCAGACCCCTCCTCTCCCCAGACCCATCCTCCCTCCTCTCCCTCTGTCCCCAGACCCATCCTCCCTCCTCTCCCCCTGTCCCCAGACCCCTCCTCTCCCCCTGTCCCCAGATCCATCCTCCCTCCTCTCCCCAGACCCCTCCTCTCCCTAGACCCATCCTCCCTCCTCTCCCTCTGTCCCCAGACCCATCCTCCCCCCTCTCCCCTGTTCCCTCTGCCCAGACCCATCCTCCCTTCTCTCCCCCTGTCCCCAGACCCCTCCTCTCCCCAGACCCATCCTCCCTCCTCTCCCCCTGTCCCCAGACCCCTCCTCTCCCCCTGTCCCCAGACCCATCCCCCCCCTGTTCCCTCTCCCCAGACCCATCCTCCCTCCTCTTCCCCTGTCCCCACCACCCCAGTGTGGGCTAGATGGGTCCCTCATTGTGTGCAGTGTGGTTGACCCTGTGGGCCAGACAGTTCTGGGGCTGTGTGTTGAGGTTGAGCAGCCCGACTGTCTCGTGGTGGGCCATAGCTGGCGTCTCCAGGACGCCTCCCCCTCCACCATCGTGGAGCTCTGTGGTCAGAGTCAATTCGATCTTGGTGAACTCGCTGTCCATCGACTGGGGCGTCTTATCCATGCGCGACGCCATCAGGGCGTTCTGGTACTGCTGACGGGTCACCTGCGGGAGGATAATATAGTTACATGATATCATGTTATATGATATTACAGGATATTAAATTGCATCCCTGGGCATCAGTTGAACTGGCAGATGTGGATATCTACAGTGCCTTGCGAAAGTATTCGGCCCCCTTGAACTTTGCGACCTTTTGCCACATTTCAGGCTTGAAACATAAAGATATAAAACTGTATTTTTTTGTGAAGAATCAACAACAAGTGGGACACAATCATGAAGTGGAACGACATTTATTGGATATTTCAAACTCTTTTAACAAATCAAAAACTGAAAAATTGGGAGTGCAAAATTATTCAGCCCCCTTAAGTTAATACTTTGTAGCGCCACCTTTTGCTGAGATTACAGCTGTAAGTCGCTTGGGGTATGTCTCTATCAGTTTTGCACATCGAGAGACTGACATTTTTTCCCATTCCTCGTTGCAAAACAGCTCGATCTCAGTGAGGTTGGATGGAGAGCATTTGTGAACAGCAGTTTTCAGTTCTTTCCACAGATTCTCGATTGGATTCAGGTCTGGACTTTGACTTGGCCATTCTAACACCTGGATATGTTTATTTTTTAACCATTCCATTGTAGATTTTGCTTTATGTTTTGGATCATTGTCTTGTTGGAAGACAAATCTCCGTCCCAGTCTCAGGTCTTTTGCAGACTCCATCAGGTTTTTTTCCTGAATGGTCCTGTATTTGGCTCCATCCATCTTCCTATCAATTTTAACCATCTTCCCTGTCCCTGCTGAAGAAAAGCAGGCCCAAACCATGATGCTGCCACCACCATGTTTGACAGTGGGGATGGTGTGTTCAGGGTGATGGGCTGTGTTGCTTTTATGCCAAACATAACGTTTTGCATTGTTGCCAAAAAGTTCAATTTTGGTTTCATCTGACCAGAGCACCTTCTTCCACATGTTTGGTGTGTCTCCCAGGTGGCTTGTGGCAAACTTTAAAATACACTTTTTATGGATATCTTTAAGAAATGGCTTTCTTCTTGCCACTCTTCCATAAAGGCCAGATTTGTGCAATATATGACTGATTGTTGTCCTATGGACAGAGTCTCCCACCTCAGCTGTAGATCTCTGCAGTTCATCCAGAGTGATCATGGGCCTCTTGGCTGCATCTCTGATCAGTCTTCTCCTTGTATGAGCTGAAAGTTGAGGGACGGCCAGGTCTTGGTAGATTTGCAGTGGTCTGATACTCCTTCCATTTCAATATTATCGCTTGCACAGTGCTCCTTGGGGTGTCTAAAGCTCTGGAAATCTTTTTGTATCCAAATCCGGCTTTAAACTTCTTCACAACAGTATCTCGGACCTGCCTGGTGTGTTCCTTGTTCTTCATGATGCTCTCTGCGCTTTTAACGGACCTCTGAGACTATCACAGTGCAGGTGCATTTATACGGAGACTTGATTACACACAGGTGGATTGTATTTATCATCATTAGTCATTTAGGTCAACATTGGATCATTCAGAGATCCTCACTGAACTTCTGGAGAGTTTGCTGCACTGAAAGTAAAGGGGCTGAATAATTTTGCACGCCCAATTTTTCAGTTTTTGATTTGTTAAAAAAGTTTGAAATATCCAATAAATGTCGTTCCACTTCATGATTGTGTCCCACTTGTTGTTGACTCTTCACAAAAAAATACAGTTTTATATCTTTATGTTTGAAGCCTGAAATGTGGCAAAAGGTCGCAAAGTTCAAGGGGGCCGAATACTTTCGCAAGGCACTGTACATGATCACCTTGAATGATAGCATAGCTACATTTCCAATAGAACATTCTTATCCACTTTCTCCTGGTTTCAATCATGTTTCACCAACTGGACACATATATCTCACTAAACTCACACAGGGTGTGCCTCTGGGCTCTATGCTAGGCCCCCTATTTTTCATAATCTACATCCTCCCACTTGGACAGATCCTATGCCAGCCAATTCAACCTCAACCTTCACTGTTATACAAGCGACACACAAATGTGACCCGTTTCAGGAAACTAGGCGTATGTCGCGGGTCACTACTTCACAGGACAGTCATTTGAACATAATATATATATATTTTTTAATGAAAATGTGGTTGTTTTTTTGGAAGAAATGCCTTCTGGAACATGTGAACTTTCATGTGCCTTAATAACAGACCTGTATGTCATCTGTAAAAACGAATATAATTGTTAAATTGCGAGCCTAGTTGGTTTAGCCACAGAAAAAAACAGCAACCTTCCCGCTAGCCATGATTGGCTGAGATAATGAGTGGGCTGGACATGCCGGGAGATGAGTTTGGATTGGTCTGCCATGTAGCACACTTCTGTCTATTTGAGCTGGTCAGTATCGGTAGGTAATCCTGTCTAACACTGCTTTAAAAAAAAAGATTGCTTAGTAGAACTGCAAAAGTGTTGCTCTCCACTTTCTGGAGGACCGAGTTTTGAAATCATTGGAATTAGAGTATGGTAGCTAAGGAGATGGAGAAAACACCGGTCTCCGGATTAGATCTTCAAACTAAGGGAAACCATGGCATCTGTGACAGGGAGAAGAGTCCAACCATGATGTATATGGGTAAGATAGTTTAGCTAGCTACATTTTCAGATATTACACATTTCTAATTTTGACCGTTTTTTTCATTTCAAGTTAATGTGTACTGTTAGCTAGATAGCTAACATTAGCTGGCTGGCTCGCTACCTAACATTAAGTGTATGATCATATTATTCGTATCTCAGAGCCATTTTCTTGGCTAGTTATAGCCTAATGTTAGCTAGCTAACATTGAACCTGCTTGGTTAGCTACCTGCAGATTCATGCAAGGTAGTAACGTCATGAGTTGGGATTATGGTTCATTGTTTAGCTAGCTACATGTCTTAACAAAAGACTCCACTATGCAAGTGTCTGATTTAATAGAATGTCACTGCGACAACTGTTAACCAGTTATCTTGGGTGCTTGACTGCTGTTGTTAGGACAAAACGCTCAGATAAAGAGATTGGAGGAGCTAAAGCTTAAAAGGGTGCTGAATGAAGAAGAGCTCTCCAGTAGGTACCAAAACATTCAAAGGCGATTTTCTCAAAAGTGAATTTACCAGTTTATCAACTGTCAAAGCAAAATGACTTTCCCATTGTTCCTCAAACACAGTGTATGATATACCATTTTGTAGCTCTGGGTCTCTGCTTTTATCCAATGTAAAAAAACACCATTTCAAATTTTGCTACATAAGACCGAATCAAGGCGGTTGGTCACAAATGTGTGTGTGTGTACAGTATGTGCGTGCAAACGTGTGTGTAGAAGTGTGTATAGACTCTCCTTGAAATACTGCAGGTCCGACAGCCTTAACAGAGTAGTCAGGCATGTCTACAACTGAAGTCAGAGGTTTACATACACTTAGGTTGGAGTCATTAAACTCATTTTTCAACCACTTCACACATTTCTTGTAAACAAACTATAGTTTAGGACATCTACTTTGTGCATGACACAAGTAATTTTTCCAACAATTGTTACAGACAGATTATTTAACTTATAATTCACTGTATCACAATGTATCACATACACTAAGTTGACTGTGCCTTTAAACAGCTTGGAAAATTCCAGAAAATGATGTCATGGCTTTAGAAGCTTCTGATAGGCTAATTGACATAATTTGAGTCAATTGGAGGTGTACCTGTGGATGTATTTCAAGGCCTACCTTCAAACTCAGTGCCTCTTTGCTTGACATCATGGGAAGATTAAAATAAATCAGCCAAGACCTCAGAAAAACAATTGTAGACCTCCACAAGTCATCCTTGGGAGCTATTTACAAATGCCTGACGATACCACGTTCATCTGTACGAACAATAGTATGCAAGTATAAACACCATTGGACCACGCAGCTGTCATACCACTCAGGAAGGAGACACGTTCTGTCTCCTAGAGATGAACGTACTTTGGTGCGAAAAGTGCAAATCAATCCCAGAACAACAGCAAAGGACCCTGTGAAGATGCTGGAGGAAACAGATACAAAATGATCTATATCCACAGTAAAACGAGTCCTATATCGACATAACCTAAAAGGCCACTCAGCAAGGAAGAAGCCACTGTTCCAAAACCGCCATAAAAAGTGGTTTGCAACTGCACATGGGGACAAAGATCGTACTTTTTGGAGAAATGACCTCTGGTCTGATGAAACATAAATAGAACTGTTTGGCCAAAATGACCATCTTTATGTTTGGGGGAAAAAGGGAGAGGCTTGCAAGCCGAAGAACACCATCCCAACCGTGAAGCACGGGGGTGGCAGCATCATGTTGTGGGGATGCTTTGCTGCAGGAGGGCCTGGTGCTCTTCAAAAATGGATGGCATCATGAGGATGGGAAAGGATGTGGATATATTGAAGCAACATCTCAAGACATCAGTCAGGAAGTTAAAGCTTGGTTGCAAATGGGTCTTCCAAATGGACAATGATACAAGCATGCTTCCAAAGTTGTGGCAAAATGGCTTAAGGACAACAAAGTAAAAGTATTGGAGTGGCCATCACAAAGCCCTGACCTCAATCCTATATAACATTTGTGGGCAGGACTGAAAAAGCGTGTGCGAGCAAGGAGGCCAACAAACCTGACTCGATTACACCAGCTCTGTCAGGAGAAATGGGCCAAAATTCAACCAACTTATTGTGAGAAGCTTGTTCAGCTACCTGAACTGAAACATTTGACCTAAATTGATCAATTTAAAGGCAATGCTACCAAATACTAATTGAGTGTATGTAAACTTCTGACCCACTGGGAATGTGATGAAAGAAATAAAAGCTGAATGAAATCATTCTCTCTACTATTATTCTGACATTTCACATTCTTAAAATAATGTGGTGATCCTAACTAATTTTTACTAGGATTAAATGTCAGAAATTGTGAAAAACTGAGTTTAAATGTATCTAGCTAAGGTGTATGTAATCTTCTGATTTCAACTGTATGTGTAGTGTGTGTGTGTGTGTGTGTGTGTGTGTGTGAGAATCCTGACTATCCTCTCACCTTGATGTACTGCAAGTCAGACACAGCCCTGACAGTGTAGTCTGGCATGTATATATGTAGTGTGTGTGTGAATCCTGACTATCCTCTCACCTTGATGTACTGCAGGTCAGACACAGCCTGGACAGAGTAGTCTGGCATGTATATCTGTAGTGTGTGTGTGTGTGTGTGTGTGTGAATCCTGACTATCCTCTCACCTTGATGTACTGCAGGTCAGACACAGCCCTGACAGAGTAGTCTGGCATGTATATATGTAGTGTGTGTGTGTGTGTGTGAATCCTGACTATCCTCTCACCTTGATGTACTGCAAGTCAGACACAGCCCTGACAGAGTAGTCTGGCATGTATATCTGTAGGAATGCGTTCAGCTGGTTGTTACTGCTCCCCAGCGTGGGTGTGATGGCATCGATGCGGTCACTCCGGTTCAGGGAGTCTGAGTGGTTCAGGCCAAACGGCCGCGGTGGGGACTTGTTCTCTGCACAGGATAGAGAAGAATAGACGTTTTCGGCTTCTGTTCACAGCAAATACCTATCTGGGGTTGGGGTCGATCCCGTGTCTATAAAAGTCGATTCAGAACGTAAACCAAATTCCAATATCCAATTCTACATTTTCCTCATTGAAAAGCATTGAAGAGACCTGGAATTGAAATGGAATTGACCCCAGCCCTGATCTGAGAACAGAATAGAGAACAGAGTAAAAGCAGAACATGTCACACAGACACTGTAAATGGAATCCACAATCAGTTATAGCTGTACTGCTGTACCTAGCCATAGCTGTGTATGATTTATGTTTGTCATCTCATCTCCATCTTCACAACCTGATTGTGCATCATCTATTTACTGAATTCTACGCAGAATGAGAAGCTATTCCTTTAATTGAACGATTAGGTAACATATAGGCCAAGAATCCTTGGTGCAATGTATGGAAATCTAATATATATTTTAAGTCCTCCCATTAGGGGGGGGGGGCTTTGCTTCACAGGTTTTGAGTCGGTGGTCTAGAGTGATGCCGCTTTTTTCACACTTCTCAAATTAGAATACTTTCTCTTTATTTTAATTAAACTCAGCTTATGTTTTCCACTCCTTAAAAAGCAGACGAGAGGAAAACCACACAACAAAGTGGAAAGGACGTGGGCTTGCAGAGGACTGGGGCGTTAATGCTCACTACTCTGGCTGGAATGTATGTAATCCTGGGTTTGGATGTGGTCCCCAGACCCACGCAGTAGTCCAAGGCCCAGTGAACCCTGGGAGATTAGTACTCTACGGGGGACGGTAGGGGATGGAGGGATAGAGTGGAAGAGGGTGGAGTGGGACAAGGGGGAAAAGAAGGAGGAGGGAATTTAGTAAATATAGGGTGGATCAGAGGCTTGAGCTGTTTGTGTGTGTGTGTTTATGTTTTCAGAATGTGTGTGTGTGTGCTTGCAGCTTGTGTGTGTGTGTGTGCTGCAGTCAGCGGGCTGTAACTCATAGCCTTGTTTATGGAGTCAGAGGGTTAAGGGGCTAGAGGGGTGGAGCCTGTCTCTAGTGGCGGCTATGCCTCACTCTGGGGGCCCCTACTACACTATTCACTGGCTTGAGTTATGGCACTGGTTACCACACACGCACGCAAACACACACACACACACACACACACACACACACACACACACACACACACACACACACACACAGAGGAATGGACGCTTCACATGCACAGTACACAGTAACAGACATCCTTCAGAGCCCAAAACAATAGTTAAGTCCTGCCTTGTTAAACGTCCATGCAGAGCAACATTTAATATGCAAAGCAAACGTAAGGACAGCGTAAGTAGGACATGCATATTAATACACAAACACGCAACAAACAATATGCTCAAAGTATTCTTGCTATGTGGCACAAGAGAAACCCGCTCTCAAAGAATTTAACCTCATGACCAGCAGGTCCAGAATTCATTGCTATGTCCACAACACATCATGCAGTTTTGATACCGGTAAATACCAGGCTTAGGTGAAGTGTACACTCATCCCAATGGGTGATAGACAGATGGAAGAGTTATATTAGATGTGAGGGGAGATGGAGAGATAGGGGGATGGACGGACAGACAGACAGGCAGACAGACAGACAGGTTGACAGACAGACAGTCAGACACACAGGTTGACAGACAGACAGGTTGACAGACAGACAGGCAAGCAGACAGACAGACAGACAGACAGACAGACAGACAGACAGTCAGACAGGAAAGAGAGGACTACCATACCTGGAGATCCTGCTAGGGACTCAGCCCTACTGACAACGAAGGTACGAGACAGGGAGAGAGGGACTGGCGAGGAGAGACGGACGACAGAGAGAGGAGACACACACAGAAAAGTCCATCACCAGAGCCCACAAATGAAATAATTGTATAACGTTACCATCGTACACCGTGTCCTGAAAAACAACCAACGTGCCATCCAAGCACATTGAAAGAGGGTCTGTGATAAAATATGACAAAATACATCATCTCATAAGCATGTGCTCTATGTTCCATAAACCAAACTACAGTGACAACTTTTTTTGATGAGGAGGGTGTAATTCTGCCCTCTCACCAGCAGGTGTCTCTGAGATCCTACTAGCGCCTGACTGGAAGTTTGTGAATGAACTGAGAAAATACAGAGGCTGCGTCACAATTTTTTTTATCATACCTTGTTTCAATATGAGTCAATTCACTTGGTTACTGATAAACTGTTTCTTTACAATTTGTAAACCAGTCATCCTGGATCTAGCCCTTGTCTCAGTAGCTGCCAATGGATGATGGGTAGAAGGGAATTGGGGAAATCTGAAATATACATGGTAGGTTCCTATAGACTACAATCTAGTATTTTAGTAAAGTAGTTTTATATAGGGACGTAGGGTTCTGGACAAAAGTGTTGTGTACTGCAGTAAATATTTATAGGACCTCATTTTAGACACAGCCATTGAGACGTCGGTGTACAAGGAAGTCTTACCTGGAGAGGTGGTGAGAGCCATCATCCCATAGGAGGAGAACGCTCCTGCTTCAAACTTCATCCCTTCCTTCCCTGCCTCCACCTCCACCTTCCCCTGCAGAGGAGCACAACACACTCTGCGTAAGAGTCTGAAGACTCAGATCAGCTGAGAAGTACTGCGGGGTATAGAGGTTTGATCATCAGCTACAGTAAATTCACTATATGTTTTTGTTTCGGCAGCATTACAGTCGAGGCATTGACTGAACCGCGTAACAACATTTCAGAATTCACACCTTGAACAATATTCAGTCAAATCCCTCCTTCGCAGTGAGATGACGATCTACTTCACCTTCTTTTAAAGGCCCAGTGCTTTCTGTTTTTCCTGTGTTTTGTATCATATTGTACAACAGCTGATGAAACTGTGATACGTGTTAT
The DNA here is from genome assembly GCF_002021735.2 of Oncorhynchus kisutch. NCBI lineage: Eukaryota > Metazoa > Chordata > Actinopteri > Salmoniformes > Salmonidae > Oncorhynchus > Oncorhynchus kisutch. The sequence continues at coordinate 70,833,095 of NC_034174.2, read as the reverse complement.
TTCCTGATAGTTACTGGTTGAAAATATAATCTCATCAAGCAGGGTTTAGCATGGGTGGAGTTTCAGCTTGCCTGGTTACAGCACCAGGCGGTAGATAAGTTAATAGACCAATAACAAAGAGAGTTCAAACCTCTCTGCCAATAACAGCTAGTTTTTTCTTTTCGGGTGCCCTCCCCCTCCCCACTCAGACCACTCCCAGACCGCCCTAGAAACATTCTTGCTTGAGAACTTATTTTTTGCAAAGATTTTATTTTATTTTTTTAATTCTAATTGAAAACTATTACAGAATGATACTTAATTGTTACCCATAAATGATTTTATATTGATATAAAAACATCTGCATTGGGGCTTTTAAGTCCACAAAGTCAATTTCCTATTTGCATGCTGCAACATTTCAGCCAATCCATCTTTAACACTTTCTCTTAATAAAGATGAAATACCAAATGCAGAAGTGTTTATCTCAATATCAAATCATTTCATGTTAACAATTAAGTACCTTACTGTGATTGTTTTCAATCAAAATGGTCAAAAAGAAACAAATTCTCAAGAATTTAGCTTGGACTGTCTGGGAGTGGTTAGAGCTGGGAGGGGAAAACTGAAAACTAGCTGTTAATTGGCAGAGAGGTTTGGAACTCTCTTTCTTATTGGGCTATTAATTTACCGCCTGATGATGTCACCAGTCAGGTCAAAACTCCATCCTCTTTTCAAACAGCTCTTATACTAAAAGGGCATTATCCTCATCATCATTTTCACAATTTCACTGTATTTTTCCAACCTCATAGTGAGGAAATATATATAAAATACAGAAAATGCACTTCTTTTGACTGCACTGGGCCTTTAAAACAGGTACTTACAGCATCACTTCCAACTTGCATCACCCTCATGTTGCCACCCTGACTCGATGGCAAATCTCACTCTTGTTTATAATTCGTGGAAAATCTCCTTGCTTTGTTTAATAGCTGCCAATCCCCTTCCTGGCCTACACTCTTAGGGAAAGGGTTCCAAAATATTATTTAGCTATCCCCATATGAGAACCCTTTTTGGTTCCAGGTACAAACTCTTTTTGGTTTCAGGTAGAACCCTCTGTGGAAAGGATTTTACATGGAAGTCAAAAGGGTTCCACCTGGAAACAAAAAGGGTTCATCAAAGGGTTCTCCTATAGGGACAGCTGAAAAATCACTTAGGTTCTAGATAGCACTTTTTTCCCTAAAGCCTCTTTTTTACTAGGTTCTGACATGCGTCAGATGTCCTGATCTGGTCAACATTCTGATTGTGCCCACATTTGTCAACAGGTGTAGACAATCAAAAGATGCATTGTGAACTGATTGTGATTAGACCTTCCTGACCACCGGAGGAAGTCAAAGACGCATCTTGTACGGATATCCTTGAAGTGTAAACGAATCCTGACCACGAAAGCTTAGAAATTTGTCCCGCCCTCTAAAAATAAATTGCACTGGCCTCTTGAGGTAGTAATTATGGGCAACGATACCTCAACAATTCCTCCAGAACAAACATCATGGACTTCATTAGCAACTAACTGCCTACTGGAGTGGGAGTGGGAACTGGAAAACCCAATGCCCATTTTATTCAGAGCTGGACAAGGTATTGGGCTGTAATGATGAGTATAAAAAGTTAGCTGTTTTCTGTCGATTTATACAGCTCATGTCGTAAAGGGAGGTTCAAGTCAGGTTGGATAATTTTGCATCGAGGGAGGGACCAGGGAATCTGGTCACAATACGGACGTAGTGGGCAGATAACAGACACATTTTATTACCATGTGTAGACGCAACAAATCTCCATCTTGGTCGGATGATGACAACTACATGTTAATGCAAAAGGTGTAACCACAGCTGAAGAGTGTAGTGACCGTCGCCCAATAGCATGACCCATTTCTGACCTGGCCCGATAGTGTGGCCCATTTCTGACCTTGCCCGACAGTGTGGCCCATTTCTGACCTGGCCCGATAGTGTGGCCCATTTCTGACCTGGCCCAATAGTGTGGCCCATTTCTGACCTGGCCCAATAGTGTGGCCCATTACTGACCTGGCCCGATAGTGTGGCCCATTACTGACCTGGCCCGATAGTGTGGCCCATTACTGACCTGGCCCGATAGTGTGGCCCATTACTGACCTGGCCCGATAGCGTGGCCCCGCTCTACATTTGTCACTGCTGTCATTGTACAACTACATACAGCATCACAATCACTGCAAGTAAAATATCTGCTATCTGCAAAATCCGTGTTTGTGAGTGCCCCAATAGCGTGGCCCCGTACTAACCTCTGGCCCAATGGCGTGGCTCGGTACTGACCTGCAGGATTAGTATGAAGTAGTCCACAGGCTTGTTCCTGTGGAAGAGGTAGTGCTCCGGTGCTCTCTTGTTCTTCTCATCGTACTTCAGCTCCTGGATCACGTTGGGGTGTTTGAGCAGACGCAGCAGGATCTTCTCTGACATCTGCACCGGCCCGAACGACTCCACCTCTGGAGAGGGGGATGGATGGAGAGAGAGTGATGGCAAGAGAGAAAGAGAGAGAGAGAGAGAGAGGGAGAAAGAGAGGGGGAGAGAGAGTCAGAGAGAGAGAGTCAGAGAGAGAGAGAGAGAGAAAGAGAGGGGAAGAGAGAGATTCAGAGAGAGAGAGAGAGGGAGAGAGAGAGTCAGAGAGAGAGAGAGAGAGAGAGAGAGAGAGAGAGAGAGAGAGAGAGAGAAAGAGATGGGGAGAGAGAGAGTCAGAGAGAGAGAGAGTCAGAGAGAGAGAGAGAGAGAGAGAGAGGGAGGGGGAGAGTCAGAGAGAGAGGGGGGAGAGAGAGAGTCAGAGAGAGAGAAAGGGGGGAGAGAGAGGGGAGAGAGAGAGTCAGAGAGAGAGAGGGAGAGTCAGAGAGAGAGAGAGAGAAAGAGCGAGAGCGATGGAGAGAGAGATAATTTACTTACAAATTGATCAATTTAGTAAGATACAACATTGTACAAGACAACAAGATGTTGTGATGTAATACCCTACAATACCATATCAACAATAGAATTCCATGTAAAAACACACTCCCTCTCTTGCATTTACCATATCACCTTATTATCACCATATCCACGGTAAATTGACTATAATCACGTGTATTGCACACAGGCTCAACCTGATACTCCCCATACTCTATCATTATTCTCATTGGTCAAGGTAAAAAAGGTTAACCAATCGTGCCCCTGACACCAGAGTGTGGTGATATGTCTCAGTTGGCAGCTTGCTCCACCACACTACCGTAGGGACCTGCTAATAGCCAAAGTTCCTTTAGAGGGGCCAGCGGGGCCACAGCTTTAAGCGATGCTTAGCAGCTCGCTAGGTCAAAGTTCTCACCAAATCCCCTACAAATGCAACCTATTTGAATGACCTGTGCTCTACTACTGGTAGCTAGCTGGGACATTCCACGGTGGTTCCGGTTGTACGTTCCATGGGGATTTTCAAATAGTATTTCAAATCTTTTAAACACTTGGCACCACAGCCATATATTGATCTGGATCTAATGTTCTGCTTTGAGCTTTAGTCTGTTTGTTTTAGCCTGTTTGTTTTAGCCTGTTTGCTTTAGCATGCCTGAAGTGCCAGATGGAATGGGGTTTGCACTTTGGGGACTATTCCATTCGAACCCATTGCCCTAGGAAAGCTCAATCAAGCACATCTCAATCAAGAATGTCAAACATATGTGAATGCAGGTCTGGCATGCAGACATGCCTTCTGTGAGAACCCCAGAAATCAGCCAAACTGTTGAAAGTGATGTCATCGTGAAAGTAGTGTAACCAAATTGTGATATGTGTTCCAAGCTAAATGCTCCAGTCTCCCAACCGCTGAGAACATGACACGCAAGCAAATAGTCGGCCATGTTTTCAGACTGAGCCATATAAAGTCTGTGCAGACATCCCCTGCCGCGCTCCCCAGAGGCCTAGTGTCTCCTCTCAGACAATCACCCACGTGTACATCACAAACACACATTCTCGTCTCAAACACACACTCTCGCCCTCTCCACACACACACACACACACACACACACACACACACACACACACACACACACACACACACACACACACACACACACACACACACACCACACACACACACACACACACACACACACACACACACGTTCCACAGTCAGCGTTCTGATGGCACACTGGGGGAAGTCAAGCAGCAACGCAGTGTGCACACTTGCCTGTTGCTAGGTAACGCAGGGTTGCCAGCAGAAGCTGAGGTGATATTTTAACCTTCATTTCACTGTCGTTGGGCTTGAAGGCTGAGAAATCCTGCTTCCGCTCACGATGGGTGATTTTCTTCTTCGTTTTGTTGTCAGCTGAGGGGAGAAAGAATTGGGGAATGGGGATGAAAGGGGAGGAATTGTTTTTAGGAAAAGGGAGAAATTGTATGCTGACTTTGATAGTGCATTTCCTAGGTACAAGGGTGAATAAACTTTAGTTACTCAAAGGAATTTATTTTCAAGCAACTATATTCTTTCCCTATGGACAACGTGTGTACAATGTAAAATGAAAAAAATAGGGGAAACAGAGTTGCCGTTGAAACATTACTGTACATAACATAACAATAAAATGATGTAAAATGCCTGGAAGCTAAACCTTTGCAGTAGCACCTTACATTACAGCAGATAATAAAGTGGTACTAGTCTGGTAACAGGTTCAAGCTACTCAAAATGAAAACATTGATACCCCTTCATTTCAATAAAAGGTGCGCAAAAGTAAATAGTTTGGGCACCTACTGTACAAGTCTGTCTCGTCCAGGATCTCTGACTTGATGATTTCCTCGATTATGTCCTCCAGGGTGACGATGCCCAGGACCTCGTAGAAGGGGTCCCCCTCACCCTCGTTGTTCACCCTCTGAACTATGGCCAGGTGGGATTTACCTAACACACACACACACAGAAGGAGAGATAGAGAGAGAGAGAGAGAGAGAGAGAGAGAGAGAGAGAGAGAGAGAGAGAGAGAGAGAGAGAGAGAGAGAGAGAGAGAGAGAGAGAGAGAGAGAGAGAGAGAGAGAGAGATAGATAGAACACACATTTAAGAGGTTGTAAAGTTTGGGTCACAGTGATAAAGTGCAGCAAGAGCCTCTGTCTCCAACGCTATGAAGATCAACTTATGAACACGGTGGGCTTTTTGAACAGTGGATAGAGGTCAAGTACTCTCTGTTCATGCAATATATCACTAATTACAAACCAGGTGGTTCGAAGCCGGAATGCTGATTGGCTGAAAGTATGACAAAGAAATATATATTTTTACATCGTTAAACAGTTTATAACAGCAATAAGGCATCTCAGAGGTGTGTAGTATATGGCCAGTATTCCGAGAACCGTAGCCAGGTACTCTGTGTTCCGTCGTACAAAACAACAACCCTTGGCCGAGGTATTTTGGCAACACAACACACATCCACAGGCCTCACTGCTTAATGATACATTGCATAAAGTAATAAAGCACGCATCACACATCATCATCATTTTATTCCCCTCATCAATGTACACCCAATAGCCCATAACGACAAAGCGGAAACAGGGTTTTGGACATTTTTGCAAAAAATTTAAAATAATTTACATAAGTATTCAGACCCTTTGATATGAGACTCAAAATTGAGCTCAGGTGTATCCTGTTTCCATTGATCATCCTTTAAATGTTTCTACAGCTTGATTGGAGTCCACCTGTGGTAAATTCACTTGATTGGACATGATTTTGAAAGGCACACACCTGTCTATATAAGGTCCCACAGTTATCAGTGTATGTCAGAGGCAAAAACTAAGCCATGAGGTCGAAGGAATTGTCCATAGAGCTCAGAGACAGGATTGTGTCGAGGGACAGATCTTGGGAAGCATTGAAGGTTCCCAAGAACACAGTGGCCTCCATCATTCTTAAATGTAAGAAGTTTGGAACCACCAAGACTCTTCCTAGAGGTGGTCACCTGGCTAAACTGAGCAATCTGGTCACTCTGACAGAGCTCCAGAGTTCCTCTGTGGGGATGGGAGAAACTTCCAGAAGGACAACCATCTCTGTAGCCCTCCACCAATCAGGCCTTAATGGTAGAGTGTCCAAACAGAAGCCAATCCTCAGTAAAAGGCACATGACAGCCCACTTGGAGTTTGCCAAAAGGCACCTAAAGGACTCTCAGACCATGAGAAACAAGATTATCTGGTCTGATGAAACCAATATTGGTTTTTGGCCTGAATGCCAAGCGTCATGTATGGAGGAAACCTGGCACCATCCCTACGGTGAAGCACGGTGGTGGCAGCATCATGCTGTGGGGATGGTTTTCAGCGGAATGGGACTGGGAGACTAGTCAAGATCAAGGCAAAAATGAACAGAGCAAAGTACAGAGAGCTCCTTGATGAAAACCTGCTCAGACTGGGGCAAAGGTTCACCTTCCAACAGGACAATGACCCTAAGCACACTGCCAAGAGAACACAGGAGTGGCTTCGGGACAAGTCTCTGAATGTCCTTGAGCGGCCCAGCCAGAGCCCAGACTTTAACCCGATCGAACATCTCTGGAGAGACCTGAGAATAGCTGTGCAGTGACGCTCCCCATCCAACCTGAGAGAGTTTGAGAGGATCTGCAGAGAAGAATGAGAGAAACTCCCCAAATACAGGCTTAAATTGATGCCAAGTGTGCTTTAACAGAGTACTGAGCAAAGGGTCTGAATAATTATGCAAGTGACAAATAGTTAATTTAAAAAATAGATATATATATTTTACCATATAATACGTATGAACATACTGGGCATATGCTTTGAGGTTTGTACCTTAATAAAAGCTTGCAGAAAGTAACAGTGAGTAACATAGTAACACTAGTAATACAGTAGTAACAGTAACATAGTAACACTAGTAATATAGTAGTAACAGTAACATAGTAACACTAGTAACACAGTAGTAACAGTAACATAGTAACACTAGTAACACAGTAGTAACAGTAACATAGTAACACCAGTAATACAGTAGTAACAGTAACATAGTAACACTAGTAATATAGTAGTAACAGTAACATAGTAACACTAGTAACACAGTAGTAACAGTAACATAGTAACACTAGTAACACAGTAGTAACAGTAACATAGTAACACTAGTAACGCAGTAGTAACAGTGAGATGGTAACACTAGTAATACAGTAGTAACAGTAACATAGTAACACTAGTAATACAGTAGTAACAGTGAGATGGTAACACTAGTAATACAGTAGTAACAGTAACACAGTAACACTAGTAATACAGTAGTAACAGTAACATAGTAACACTAGTAACACAGTAGTAACAGTAACATAGTAACACTAGTAACACAGTAGTAACAGTAACATAGTAACACTAGTAATACAGTAGTAACAGTACCATAGTAACACTAGTAACACAGTAGTAACAGTGACATAGTAACACTAGTAATACAGTAGTAACAGTGAGATGGTAACACTAGTAATACAGTAGTAACAGTGAGATGGTAACACTAGTAATATAGTAGTAACAGTGAGATAGTAACACTAGTAATACAGCAGTAACAGTAACACAGTAACACTAGTAATACAGTAGTAACAGTAACATAGTAACACTAGTAATACAGTAGTAACAGTAACATAGTAACACTAGTAACACAGCAGTAACAGTGAGATGGTAACACTAGTAATACAGTAGTAACAGTAACATAGTAACACTAGTAATACAGTAGTAACAGTAACACTAGTAATACAGTAGTAACAGTGAGATTGTAACACTAGTAACACCGTAGTAACAGTGAGATGGTAACACTAGTAATACAGTAGTAACAGTAACATAGTAACACTAGTAACACAGTAGTAACAGTGAGATGGTAACACTAGTAATACAGTAGTAACAGTGAGATGGTAACACTAGTAATACAGTAGTAACAGTGAGATGGTAACACTAGTAATACAGTAGTAACAGTGAGATGGTAACACTAGTAATACAGTAGTAACAGTAACATAGTAACACTAGTAATACAGTAGTAACAGTGAGATGGTAACACTAGTAATACAGTAGTAACAGTAACATAGTAACACTAGTAATACAGTAGTAACAGTAACACAGTTACACTAGTAATATAGTAGTAACAGTGAGATGGTAACACTAGTAATACTATAGTAACAGTAACATAGTAACACTAGTAATACAGTAGTAACAGTGAGATGGTAACACTAGTAATACAGTAGTAACAGTAACATAGTAACACTAGTAATACAGTAGTAACAGTAACACAGTTACACTAGTAATATAGTAGTAACAGTGAGATGGTAACCCTAGTAATACAGTAGTAACAGTAACATAGTAACACTAGTAATACAGTAGTACCAGTAACACAGTAACACTAGTAATACAGTAGTAACAGTAACATAGTAACACTAGTAACACTAGTAATACAGTAGTACCAGTAACACATAAACACTAGTAACACAGTAGTAACAGTAACATAGTAACACTAGTAACACAGTAGTAACAGTAACACAGTAACACTAGTAACACAGTAGTAACAGTGAGATGGTAACACTAGTAATACAGTAGTAACAGTAACATAGTAACACTAGTAATACAGTAGTAACAGTAACACAGTAACACTAGTAATACAGTAGTAACAGTAACATAGTAACACTAGTAACACTAGTAATACAGTAGTACCAGTAACACATAAACACTAGTAACACAGTAGAAACAGTAACATAGTAACACTAGTAATACAGTAGTAACAGTAACATAGTAACACTAGTAACACTAGTAATACAGTAGTACCAGTAACACATAAACACTAGTAACACAGTAGTAACAGTAACACAGTAACACTAGTAATACAGTAGTAACAGTAACATAGTAACACTAGTAACACAGTAGTAACAGTGAGATGGTAACACTAGTAATACAGTAGGAACAGTAACATAGTAACACTAGTAATACAGTAATAATAGTAACACAGTAACACTAGTAATATAGTAGTAACAGTGAGATGGTAACCCTAGTAATACAGTAGTAACAGTAACATAGTAACACTAGTAATACAGTAGTACCAGTAACACCGTAACACTAGTAATACAGTAGTACCAGTAACACAGTAACACTAGTAATACAGTAGTAACAGTAACATAGTAACAGTAGTAACACTAGTAATACAGTAGTACCAGTAACACATAAACACTAGTAACACAGTAGTAACAGTAACATAGTAACACTAGTAACACAGTAGTAACAGTGAGATGGTAACACTAGTAACATAGTAGTAACAGTAACATAGTAACACTAGTAACACAGTAGTAACAGTAACACAGTAACACTAGTAATACAGTAGTAACAGTAACATAGTAACACTAGTAACACAGTAGTAACAGTGAGATGGTAACACTAGTAATACAGTAGTAACAGTAACATAGTAACACTAGTAATACAGTAGTAACAGTAACACAGTAACACTAGTAATACAGTAGTAACAGTAACATAGTAACACTAGTAACACTAGTAATACAGTAGTACCAGTAACACATAAACACTAGTAACACAGTAGAAACAGTAACATAGTAACACTAGTAACACAGTAGTAACAGTGAGATGGTAACCCTAGTAATACAGTAGTAAAAGTAACATGGTAACACTAGTAATACAGTAGTAACAGTAACATAGTAACACTAGTAACACAGTAGTAACAGTGAGATGGTAACACTAGTAATACAGTAGTAATAGTAACACAGTAACACTAGTAATATAGTAGTAAGAGTGAGATGGTAACCCTAGTAATACAGTAGTAAAAGTAACATGGTAACACTAGTAATACAGTAGTAACAGTAACATAGTAACACTAGTAATACAGCAGTACCAGTAACACAGTAACACTAGTAATACAGTAGTAACAGTGAGATAGTAACACTAGTAATACAGTGGTAACAGTAACATAGTAACACTAGTAATACAGTAGTAACAGTGAGATGGTAACACTAGTAATACAGTAGTAACAGTGAGATGGTAACACTAGTAATACAGTAGTAACAGTAACATAGTAACACTAGTAATACAGTAGTAACAGTAACATAGTAACACTAGTAATACAGTAGTAACAGTAACATAGTAACACTAGTAATACAGTAGTAACAGTAACATAGTAACACTAGTAATACAGTAGTAACAGTAACATAGTAACACTAGTAATACAGTAGTAACAGTGAGATGGTAACACTAGTAATACAGTAGTAACAGTGAGATGGTAACACTAGTAATACAGTAGTAACAGTGAGATGGTAACACTAGTAATACAGTAGTAACAGTGAGATGGTAACACTAGTAATACAGTAGTATCAGTGAGATGGTAACACTAGTAATACAGTAGTAACAGTAACATAGTAACACTAGTAATACAGTAGTAACAGTAACATAGTAACACTAGTAACACAGTAGTAACAGTGAGATGGTAACACTAGTAATACAGTAGTAACAGTGAGATGGTAACACTAGTAATACAGTAGTACCAGTAACATAGTAACACTAGTAATACAGTAGTAACAGTGAGATGGTAACACTAGTAATACAGTAGTAACAGTAACATAGTAACACTAGTAATACAGTAGTAACAGTAACACAGTAACACTAGTAACACAGTAGTAACAGTGAGATGGTAACACTAGTAATACAGTAGTACCAGTAACATAGTAACACTAGTAATACAGTAGTAACAGTGAAATGGTAACACTAGTAATACAGTAGTAACAGTAACATAGTAACACTAGTAATATAGTAGTAACAGTGAGATTGTAACACTAGTAATACAGTAGTAACAGTGAGATGGTAACACCAGTAATACAGTAGTAACAGTAACATAGTAACACTAGTAATACAGTAGTAACAGTAACATAGTAACACTAGTAATACAGTAGTAACAGTGAGATGGTAACACTAGTAATACAGTAGTAAGAGTGAGATGGTAACACTAGTAATACAGTAGTAACAGTGAGATTGTAACACTAGTAATACAGTAGCCTACTATGATGTCAAGCTCTTGGCCTATAACGTGACTGTATTGATCTCTATCAATCAGTATAAAATAAGAAACAATGTTCTACTGTCTGGCACACAGCAATGACAATCATTCCATTGGTCATCTGATGGAAAGAAACCTTAACCCACATCTGCTTTCCCAGGACCCTCTACTACACAGCCACTGTCTGCAAAAACCCCTCCATGCAAAATACTGTCAACCAAAACGCTAAACAAATTCTTTGCCTTTTCTCAGCGAGTGATCATTTAAAAGGAATTTTCCAGAGGAGGCCCGGCCCGGGCTAATATTAGCCCAGAAAATGAAGTTTCCGTTCCCGCCCTCCCGGGCGATATTCTCACTGACCGAAGCCACTACTGTGTGATCAGATTGTCTTGGAGCTTGTGGGGTCGTTTAGATGCAGATAGGGCATAGTTTAAATACGAAGGACTCTCTCTCCCTCCCTCCCTCCCTCCCTCCCTCCCTCCCTCCCTCCCTCCCTCCCTCCCTCCCTCCCTCCCTCCCTCCCTCCCTCCCTCCCTCCCTCCCTCCCTCTCTCTCCCTCCCTCCCTCCCTCCCTCCCTCCCTCCCTCCCTCCCTCCCTCCCTCCCTCCCTCCCTCCCTCCCTCCCTATCTCTCTCTCTCTCTCCCTCTCTCCCTCCCTACCTCCCTACCCCTCCCTCCCTCCCTCCCTCCCTCCCTCCCTCCCTCCCTCCCTCCCTCCCTCCCTCCCTCTCTCTCACTCTGGTCCCTCAATGGGGTAAATGGATCCAGTCAAGTACTTCAGCAACAATCCCTCTACACTGTGTTACTCTGAGCACCTGAGGAAGTTGGAAAACAGAACAGCTCCATGTTGATCAGAGGGAAAGCACTCCAAATACACAGGTGTTGCAGGTCGAGTAGAAACCAACCCTGGAATGTGTGTTAACGTAGCCCTTTCCCGCAGTCAAATGACCTACTAACCTCATTGTGGAATGTTATTCATATTTTTCTTCATTATAACATTTTTAAAAAGCTGAAAATATGGTGTTTCTATGTCCAACAGCTTTGTTATATACTGAAATATACTGGTCCCATGTTTCATAAAAGATTGCAGAGAAGTTCAAATACGCACAAAAAGCTTATTTATTTCAAATCTTGTGCACACATTTGTTTCCAACCCTGTTAGTGAGCATTTCTCCTTTAACAAGAGAATCCATCAACCTGACAGGTGTGGAATATCAAGAAGCTGATAAAACAGCATGATCATTACACAGGTGCATCTTGTGCTGGGGGCATGGCATTGTGTGCAGTTTTGGCACACAACGCCATGCCACAGATTCCTCAAGTTTTGAGGGTGCATGCAATTGGCATGCTGACTGCAGGAATGTCCACCAAAGCTGTTGCCAGAGAATCTAATGTTAATTTCTATACCATAAGCCGCCTCCAACGTCATTTTAGAGAATTTGGCAGTAAGTCTAACCAGCTCATAACCAGGAACAGATATAGCCCTTGGTTCTCCCCAGACCTGACTGCCCTTAACCAACACAAAAACATCCTATGGCGTTCTGCATTAGCATCGAACAGCCCCCGTGATATGCAGCTGTTCAGGGAAGCTAGAAATCATTATACACAGGCAGTTAGAAAAGCCAAGGCTAGCTTTTTCAAGCAGAAATTTGCTTCCTGCAACACTAACTCAAAAAGGTTCTGGGACACTGTAAAGTCCATGGAGAATAAGAACACCTCCTCCCAGCTACCACTGCACTGAAGATAGGAAACACTGTCACCACTGATAAATCCACCATAATTGAGAATTTCAATAAGCATTTTTCTACGGCTGGCCATGCTTTCCACCTGGCTACTCCTACCCCGGACAACAGCACTGCACCCCCAACAGCAACTCGCCCAAGCCTTCCCCATTTCTCCTTCTCCCAAATCCATTCAGCTGATGTTCTGAAAGAGCTGCAAAATCTGGACCCCTACAAATCAGCCGGGCTAGACAATCTGGACCCTTTCTTTCTAAAATTATCTGCCGAAATTGTTGCCACCCCTATTACTAGCCTGTTCAACCTCTCTTTCGTGTCGTCTGAGATTCCCAAAGATTGGAAAGCAGCTGCGGTCATCCCCCTCTTCAAAGGGGGGGACACTCTTGACCCAAACTGCTACAGACCTATATCTATCCTACCGTGCCTTTCTAAGGTCTTCGAAAGCCAAGTCAACAAACAGATTACCGACCATTTCGAATCTCACCATACCTTCTCTGCTATGCAATCCGGTTTCAGAGCTGGTCATGGGTGCACCTCAGCCACGCTCAAGGTCCTAAACGATATCTTAACCGCCATCGATAAGAAACATTACTGTGCAGCCGTATTCATTGATCTGGCCAAGGCTTTCGACTCTGTCAATCACCATATCCTCATCGGCAGACTCGACAGCCTTGGTTTCTCAAATGATTGCCTCGCCTGGTTCACCAACTACTTCTCTGATAGAGTTCAGTGTGTCAAATCGGAGGGTCTGCTGTCCGGACCTCTGGCAGTCTCTATGGGGGTGCCACAGGGTTCAATTCTTGGACCGACTCTCTTCTCTGTATACATCAATGAGGTCGCTCTTGCTGCTGGTGAGTCCCTGATCCACCTCTACGCAGACGACACCATTCTGTATACTTCCGGCCCTTCTTTGGACACTGTGTTAACAACCCTCCAGGCAAGCTTCAATGCCATACAACTCTCCTTCCGTGGCCTCCAATTGCTCTTAAATACAAGTAAAACTAAATGCATGCTCTACAACCGATCGCTACCTGCACCTACCCGCCTGTCCAACATCACTACTCTGGACGGCTCTGACTTAGAATACGTGGACAACTACAAATACTTAGGTGTCTGGTTAGACTGTAAACTCTCCTTCCAGACCCATATCAAACATCTCCAATCCAAAGTTAAATCTAGAATTGGCTTCCTATTTCGCAACAAAGCATCCTTCACTCATGCTGCCAAACATACCCTTGTAAAACTGACCATCCTACCAATCCTCGACTTTGGCGATGTCATTTACAAAATAGCCTCCAATACCCTACTCAACAAATTGGATGCAGTCTATCACAGTGCAATCCGTTTTATCACCAAAGCCCCATATACTACCCACCATTGCGACCTGTACGCTCTCGTTGGCTGGCCCTCGCTTCATACTCGTCGCCAAACCCACTGGCTCCATGTCATCTACAAGACCCTGCTAGGTAAAGTCCCCCCTTATCTCAGCTCGCTGGTCACCATAGCATCTCCCACCTGTAGCACACGCTCCAGCAGGTATATCTCTCTAGTCACCCCCAAAACCAATTCTTTCTTTGGCCGCCTCTCCTTCCAGTTCTCTGCTGCCAATGACTGGAACGAACTACAAAAATCTCTGAAACTGGAAACACTTATCTCCCTCACTAGCTTTAAGCACCAACTGTCAGAGCAGCTCACAGATTACTGCACCTGTACATAGCCCACCTATAATTTAGCACAAACAACTACCTCTTTCCCAACTGTATTTAATTTTAATTCATTTATTTATTTTGCTCCTTTGCACCCCATTATTTTTTATTTCTACTTTGCACATTCTTCCATTGCAAAACTACCATTCCAGTATTTTACTTGCTATATTGTATTTACTTTGCCATCATGGCCTTTTTTGCCTTTACCTCCCTTCTCACCTCATTTGCTCACATTGTATATAGACTTGTTTATACTGCATTATTGACTGTATGTTTGTTTTTACTTCATGTGTAACTCTGTGTCGTTTTATCCTTTCGAACTGCTTTGCTTTATCTTGGCCAGGTCGCAATTGTAAATGAGAACTTGTTCTCAACTTGCCTACCTGGTTAAATAAAGGTAAATAAATAAATAAATAAATAAATAACAGCAGACCACGTGTAACCACGCTAGCCCAGGACCACAACATCCGGCTTCTTCACCTGCGGGATCATCTGATAACAGCCACCCAGACATACCAGCCACCCAGACAGCTGACGAAACTAAGGAGAATTTCTGCCTGTAATAAAGCCCTTTTATGGGGAAAAACTCATTTTGATTGACTGGGCCTGGCACCCAAATGGGTGGGCCACCCATGGCTGCGCCCCTGCCCTGAATGTGAAATCCATAGATCAAATCAAATCAAAGTGTACTTGTCACATGCGCAGAATACAACATGTATAGACATAACAGTGAAATGCTTACTTACAGGCTCTAACCAATAGTGCAAAAAAAAGGTGTGTGTGTGTGTGTGTGTGTGTGTGTGTAGGTAAGTAAAGAAATAAAACAACAGTAAAAAGACATTTGAAAATAACAGTAGCAAGGCTACATACAGACACCTGTTAGCCAGGCTTATTGAGGTGGTATGTACATGTAGGTATCGTTAAAGTGACTATGCATATATGATGAACAGAGAGTAGCAGAAGCGTAAAAAGAGGGGTTGGTGGGTGGTGGGACACAATGCAGATAGCCAGGTTAGCCAATGTGTGGGAGCACTGGTTGGTCGGGCCAATTGAAATAGTATGTACATGAATGTATAGTTACAGTGACTATGCATATAAGATAAACAGAGAGTAGCAGCAGCGTAAAAGAGCGGTTGGAGGGGGGCACACAATGCAAATAGTTCAGGAGTCTTATGGCTTGGGGGTAAAAACTGTTGAGAAGCCTTTTTGTCCTAGACTTAGCACTCCGGCACTGCTTGCCATGCGGTAGTAGAGAGAACAGTCTATGACTGGGGTGATTGGGGTCTTTGACAATTTTTAGGGCCTTCCTCTGACACCGCCTGGTGTAGAGGTCCTGGATGGCAGGCAGCTTTGCCCCAGTGATGTACTGGGCCGTACGCATTAACCCTCTGTAGTGGCTTGCGGTCGGAGGCCGAGCAGTTGCCGTAACAGGCAGTGATGTAACCAGTCAGGATGCTCTCAATGCTGCTACTGTAGAACCTTTTGAGGATCTCAGGACAAATGCCAAATCTTTTCAGTCTCCTGAGTGGGAATAGGCTTTGTCGTGCCCTCTTCACGACTGTCTTGGTGTGTTTGGACCATTCTAGTTTGTTGTTGATGTGGACACCAAGGAACTTGAAGCTCTCAACCTGCTCCTCTACAGCCCCGTCGATGGGAATGGGGGCGTGCTCGGTGCTCTTTTTCTTGTAGTCCACAATCATCTCCTTTGTCTTGATCACGTTGAGGGATAGGTTGTTATTCTGGCACCACCCGGCCAGGTCTCTGACCTCCTCCCTATAGGATGTCTCGTCGTTGTCGGTGAACAGGCCTACCACTGTTGTGTCATCTGCAAACTTAATGATGGTGTTGGTGTCGTGCCTGGCCATGCAGTCGTGGGTGAACAGGGAGTACAGGAGGGGACTGAGCACGCACCCCTGGGGAGCTCCAGTGTTGAGGATCAGCGTGGCAGATGTGTTGCCACCTACCCTCACCACCTGGGGGCGGCCCATCAGGAAGCCTAGGATCCAATTGCAGTGGGAGGTGTTTAGTCCCAGGGTCTTTAGCTTATTGATGAGCTTTGAGGGCACTATGGTGTAGAATGCTGAGCCACAGTCAATGAATAGCATTCTCACATAGGTGTTCCTTTTGTCCAGGTGGGAAAGGGCAGTGTGGAGAGCAATAGAGATTGCATAATCTGTGGATCTGTTTGGGCGGTATGCAAATTGGAGTGGGTCTAGGGTTTCTGGGATAATGGTGTTGATGTGAGCCATTACCAGCCTTTCAAAGCACTTCATGGCTACGGACGTGAGTGCTACGGGTCTGTAGTCATTTAGGGCCTAATGAATTTATTTAAATTGACTGATTTTCTTATATAAATTCAGAAAAATCGTTGAATGTTGCGTTTATATTTTTGTTCAGTATATTCCAGTCTTCTGTGATGTGTATAAAGTGTAATATTGGGATGCAAACACAAAATGTAATACATTTCAATTCTATATCTGACATGGTACAGGTGTCTTCTTCTTTTTAAGCCCATAACCATGTGTGTAAGGTGTATACCTTTGTCTCAAAGTAGATTTGTTAAAGACTACCAAGAAACACTCTGTGTGACCCTGATTTAGCCCACCGCAGTAATTAACTGTGCCTTCCCAACACAACACACCAATATAACCCCTGTAAACCAGATAGATCTAGATAGGCCAGGTGTAAGGTGACAACAGCACTCAAGTAAGCCACACACACAGCACATAGAGGGACAGAGACAGAAAGACACACACACGCACAGCACAGTGAGGGACAGAGACAGAGGGGGACACACACACAGCACATAGAGGGACAGAGACAGAAAGACACACACACACGCACAGCACAGAGAGGGACAGAGACAGAGGGACACACACACACAGCACATAGAGGGACAGAGACAGAAAGACACACACACGCACAGCACAGTGAGGGACAGAGACAGAGGGACACACACACACACAGCACATAGAGGGACAGAGACAGAAAGACACACACACACGCACAGCACAGAGAGGGACAGAGACAGAGGGACACACACACACAGCACATAGAGGGACAGAGACAGAAAGACACAGACAGAGACAGGTACACACAGTACAGAGAGGGACAGCGACAGAGACACAGACAGAGACACGTACACACAGCACAGAGAGGGATAGAGACAGAGAGACACACACACACAGCCCATAGAGGGATAGAGACAGAGAGACACACACACACAGCACATAGAGGGATAGAGACAGAGACACATACACACAGCCCATAGAGGGATAGAGACAGAGACACACACACACAGCCCATAGAGGGATAGAGACAGAGAGACACACACACACAGCACATAGAGGGACAGAGACAGAGACACATACACATACACACAGCACAGAGAGGGATAGAGACAGAGAGACACACACACACAGCCCATAGAGGGATAGAGACAGAGAGACACACACACACAGCCCATAGAGGGATAGAGACAGAGAGACACACACACACAGCACATAGAGGGACAGAGACAGAGACACATACACACAGCACAGAGAGACACACACACAGCACGGTGAGGGATAGTGACAGAGACAGAGAGAGACACACAACACAGAGAGAGACACACACCGCACTTAGAGGGATAGTGACAGAGAGAGAGAGAGACACACACAGCACAGAGAGAGACAGAGAGAGACACACACCGCACAGAGAGGGATAGTGACAGAGAGAGACACACACACCGCACAGAGAGGGATAGTGACAGAGACAGAGAGAGACACACACAGCACAGAGAGAGATAGTGACAGAGACAGACAGAGACACACACAGCACAGAGAGAGACAGAGAGAGACACACCGAACAGAGAGGGATAGTGACAGAGAGAGACACACACCGCACAGGGAGGGATAGTGACAGAGACAGAGAGAGACACACACAGCACAGAGAGAGACAGAGAGAGACACACCGCACAGAGAGGGATAGTGACAGAGACAGAGAGAGACACACACCAGTGGAATGGTTGATACCAGTGGAATGGTATCAAATACTGTACATCAAACACATCGTTTCCAGGTGTTTGATGCCGTTCCATTCTGCTCCGTTACAGCCATTATTATGATCCAATCTCCCCTCACCAGCCTCCTGTGGTATACACATACCTTCCATATGTACAGTGGGGCAAAAAAGTATTTAGCCAGCCACCAATTGTGCAAGTTCTCCCACTTAAAAAGACGAGAGAGGCCTGTAATTTTCATCATAGGTACACTTCAACTATGACAGACATGACAGACATAGTCCTACATTGTAGGATTTTTTATGAATTTATTTGCAAATTATGGTGGAAAATAAGTATTTGGTCAATAACAAAAGTTTATCTCAATACTTTGTTATATACCCTTTGTTGGCAATGACAGAGGTCAAACGTTTTCTGTAAGTCTTCACAAGGTTTTCACACACTGTTGCTGGTATTTTGGCCCATTCCTCCATGCAGATCTCCTCTAGAGCAGTGATGTTTTGGGGCTGTTGCTGGGCAACACAGACTTTCAACTCCCTCCAAAGATTTTCTATGGGGTTGAGATCTGGAGACTGGCTAGGCCACTCCAGGACCTTGAAATGCTTCTTACGAAGCCACTCCTTCGTTGCCCGGGTCGGTGTGTTTGGGATCATTGTCATGCTGAAAGACCCAGCCACGTTTCATCTTCAATGCCCTTGCGGATGGAAGGAGGTTTTCACTCAAAATCTCACGATACATGGCCCCATTCATTCTTTCCTTTACACGGATCAGTCGTCCTGGTCCCTTTGCAGAAAAACAGCCCCAAAGCATGATGTTTCCACCCTCATGCTTCACAGTAGGTATGGTGTTCTTTGGATGCAACTCAGCATTCTTTGTCCTCTAAACACGACGAGTTGAGTTTTTACCAAAAAGTTATATTTTGGTTTCATCTGACCATATGACATTCTCCCAATCTTCTTCTGGATCATCCAAATGCTCTCTAGCAAACTTCAGATGGGCCTGGACATGTACTGGCTTAAGCAGGGGGACACGTCTGGCACTGCAGGATTTGAGTCCCTGGCGGCATAGTGTGTTACTGATGGTAGGCTTTGTTACTTTGGTCCCAGCTCTCTGCAGGTCATTCACGAGGTCCCCCCATGTGGTTCTGGGATTTTTGCTCACCGTTCTTGTGATCATTTTGACCCCACGGGGTGAGCTCTTGCATGGAGCCCCAGATCGAGGGAGATTATCAGTGGTCTTGTATGTCTTCCATTTCCTAATATTTGCTCCCACAGTTGATTTCTTCAAACCAAGTTGCTTACCTATTGCAGATTCAGTCTTCCCAGCATGGTGCAGGTCTACAATTTGGTTTCTGGTGTCCTTTGACAGCTCTTTGGTCTTGGCCATAGTGGAGTTTGGAGTGTGACTGTTTGAGGATGTGGACAGGTGTCTTTTATACTGATAACAAGTTCAAACAGGTGCTATTAATACAGGTAACGAGTGGAGGACAGAGGAGCCTCTTAAAGAAGAAGTTACAGGTCTGTGAGAGCCAGAAATCTTGCTTGTTTGTAGGTGACCAAATACTTATTTTCCACCATAATTTGCAAATAAATTCATTAAAAATCCTACAATGTAATTTTCTGGATTTTTTTTCTCATTTTGTCTGTCATAGTTGAAGTGTACCTATGATGAAAATTACAGGCCTCTCTCATCTTTTTAAGTGGGAGGACTTGCACAATTGGTGGTTGACTAAATACTTTTTTGCCCCACTGTATTTGGACAGTGATGCTACAATTAAAAATTGTATATCTGTACACATGCATTTTGGGACTTGAGATCAAATGTTTCATATGAGGCGACAGTATAGAACGTCACCTTCTTTTTGAGGGTGTGTTCATACAAGCTCAGAAAGTTTTCTCACCCCTTGACTTCTTCCACATGTTGTTGTGTTACAGCCTGAATTCAACATGGGTTCAAAAGCTTATTTGTTTTGTCACCCATCTACACACAATGCCCCCATTATGACAAAGTGAAAACATGTTTTTAGAAATCTTTGCATTTTATCGAAAATGAAATACAGAAATATCTTATTGACAAAAGTATTCACACATGTTAGCAGCATCGCCGTTGGCAGCGATTACAGCTGTGTGTCTTTCTGGGTAAAAGTCTCTAAGAGCTTTCCAAACCATTATTCTTTTCAAATTTCTTCAAGCTCTGTCAAATTGTTGTTGATCATTGCTAGAAAGCTATTTTTAAGTCTTGCCTTAGATTTTCTAGCAGATTTAAGTCAAAACTGTAACTCGGCCACTGTTGATAAGCAACTCCAGTGTAGCCTTGTGTTTTAGGTTATTGTCCTGCTGAAAGGTGAATTCATCTTCCAGTGTCTGATGGAAAGTAGCCTGAACCAGGTTTTCCTTTAAGATTTTGCCTGTGCTTTGCTCCATTCAGTAGATTTTTATCCTTAAAAACTCCCCAGTGCTTATATATTATATTATATATATTACAACCACACTACAGAGAGCTAAGCACACACACACACACTACAGAGAGCTGAACACACACACACACACACACACACACACATACATACACACACACATACACTACAGAGAGCTAAGCACACACACACACACTACAGAGAGCTGAACACACACACACACACACACACACACACATACATACACACACACATACACTACAGAGAGCTGAACACACACACAAACACAACCACACTACAGAGAGCTAAGCACACACACACACACACATGCACACGCACACACACAACCACACTACAGAGAGCTAAACACACACACACACACACAACCACACTACAGAGAACTAAACACACACACACACACACACTACAGAGAGCTGAACACACACACACACACACACACACACATACATACACACACACATACACACACACTACAGAGAGCTGAACACACACACAAACACAACCACACTACAGAGAGCTAAACACACACACACACACACACACACACAACCAAACTACAGAGAGCTAAACACACGCACACACACACCCACAACCACACTACAGAGAGCTAAACACACACACACATACACACACACACACACACACACACACACAACCAAACTACAGAGAGCTAAACACACACACACACACGCAACCACACTAGAGAGCTAAACACACACACACACACACACAACCACACTACAGAGAGCTAAACACACACACACACACACACACACACACACACACACACACACACACACACACACACACACACACACACACAACCACACTACAGAGCTAAACACACACACACCTTCATATCCCTTTATCCTTTTACTGCAGTGGGCTAAATCGGGGTCACACAGAGTGTTTCTTGGTAGTCTTAAACAAATCTACTTTGAGACAAAAGTAGACACCTCACACACATGGTTATGGGGTTAAAAAAAGAAGACACCTGTACCATGTCAGATATACAGTTGAAATGTGTTACATTTTGTGTTTTCATCCCAATATTATACTTTATAAACATCACAGAAGACTGAAATAATAAAAGACTGTTTGACATCGAAACACCAGATTTTCAGAGTTTTTGTTTTATAATGTCTATTAATGATTAAATTATGAAGAATATGAATAACGTTCCTCCCATGAGGTCACTAGTCATTTGACTGCAGGAAAGGGCTACGTTCCTAAGTGGCAAGGGTTAAAAAGGTTGTTGTCACCCCTAACAAAATCAGTCTTTTTAGTTACAGACAGATCACAGATCTGGCTGTGAAGTCTTGCCACCTGCTATGGCCATTGTGCTATACAGCACAAACAGATCTGGGACCAGGTTAGCTTAGTTAGGGTCAAGCTTTATAATGACCAACTCCATAAGTCCTATGACTTAAAGAAAGACCCTATTAGTTACAAGCCACCACCAGTACATATATGGAGGGGAGTGTATATGCATGGTCATATACTCTCCCCTCCATATGTATTTGGACAGCACATTTTTTTTTAAATAACAGTAACAAATAATTAAAGAGCAGCAGTAAAATAACAATAGCGAGGCTGTATACAGGGGGGTACAGAGTCAATGTGTGGGGGCACTGGTTAGTCGAGATAATCAAGGTAATATGTACCTGTAGGTAGAGTTAAAGTGACTATGCATGGATAATAAACAGAGAGTAGCAGCAGCGTAAAAGAGGGGGGAGTAAAGGTGGTCTCAAGTTTTTTTTCTCCCTCTGGTTGCACATTTAACATGCTGGTAGAAATGAGGTAAAGCGGATTTAAGTTTCCCTGCATTAAAGTCCCCAGCCACTAGGAGCACCACTTCTGGATGAGCGGTTTGCTTATGGCCGTATGTAGCTCATTGAGTGCGGTCTTAGTGCCAGAATTGGTTTGTGGTGGTAAATAGACAGCTACAAAAAATATAGATGAATACTCTCTTGGTAAACAGTGTCAGCTTATCATGAGATACTCTACCTCAGGCGAGCAAAACCTTGAGACTTCCTTAGATATAGTGCATCAGCTGTTGTTTACAAATATACATAGACTGCCACCCCTTGTAGGCCGCTGTTCTATCCTGCAGAACAAGTGTAAAACCCGCCAGCTGTATGTTATTCATGCCGTGGTTCAGCCACGACTCTGTAAAACATAAGATACTACAGTTTTTAATGTCCCGTTGGTACGATATAAGTGCTCGTAGTTCATCTATTTTATTATCCAGTGATTGCACGTTGGCTAATAGGATTGATGGTAAAGGCAGATTACCCACTCGCCGTCGGATCCTTACAAGGCACCCAGGCCTACGTCCCCGATATCTCAATTTCTTTCTCCTGCGAATGATGGGGATGAGGGCCTTGCGTCCGACTCGTTAAAGAAAGAAATGAGTATGAGGTGAGTTATCGCTGTCCTGATATCTAGAAGCTCTTTCTGGTCATAAGAAACAGTGGCAGAAACATTATGTACAAAATAAGTTACAAATAACGCGAAAAAACACACACAATAGCACAATTGGTTAGGGGGCAATAAAAAGGCAGCCATCTCCTCCGGCTCCATTAGGTATCAATGAAATATATTAGAGAAAAACATGTTCATGCAGTTGTATGTGTTTATACCAGGTTTAAGCTAGTTCGATCGGGGGTACGGGTAGAAAGAGACACATATTTCCCCACTAGGATAAAGAGAAAAACATGTTCATGCAGTTGTATGTGTTTATACCAGGTTTAAGCTAGTTCGATCGGGGGTACGGGTAGAAAGAGACACATATTTCCCCACTAGGATGAAGAGGAAATCCTATTTGATATTCCCCTTGAGGATGTCCCCACACTTTTCATGGAAATCATTTGAAGGAAAGAGGACATTCAGCAAGAAGCTCCTATCAACTTCCAGTGTCCTTTCAAGAGTTTACTGTACCTGCATGGTCTAATACTTCAGTAAATTAGACAATAAATGCTAGTGATGTTCCAATGTAACCAAAAACCTTACATGAGGTTATGACAGTGTTATGGCAGGTTATGACAGTGTATCCACCTAATTGTCAAAAGTTTCTCTGAGCACAGCCAAACAACAGAAGTGATGGATTCCACTCCTGCTTTACCTCCCTACTGCAGCACGCCGGTGGCAAACTTGACAGAGATAATTATTCGAGCCATTCACGAGATCTAACGCACAGATACTGTTTCAGACCAATCACGAGGTCATACGCACAGATACTGGTTCAGACCATTCACGAGGTCATAAGCACAGATACTGGTTCAGACCATACACGAGGTCATAAGCACAGATACTGGTTCAGACCATTCACGAGGTCTAACGCACAGATACTGGTTCAGACCATTCACGAGGTCTAACGCACAGATACTGGTTCAGACCATTCACGAGGTCTAACGCACAGATACTGGTTCAGACCACTCACGAGGTCATAAGCATAGATACTGGTTCAGACCATTCACGAGGTCTAACGCACAGATACTGGTTCAGACCATTCACGAGGTCATAAGCACAGATACTGGTTCAGACCAGTGCTTTCAGGGTGTGTTCATTGTCATAGTGACAATTGCAAATAATACTTGTACATCTAGGCCAAATGAAAAATAATATAGTAACTCGTATTTAAATGTAGGAATTGAACAACAAATGCTGAGCCTGCACATATTTTACAGCATCTCATTGCCTCGTTGCTCAAGTGGTTTGTAAGTGATTTCCATTTTTCTAATGGTTGTCAATTCCTTTGCGTCTTATTTTTAACTGTGCTCATCTCTCTCTGTCCAGTGCATCCATTTAAAATGCATCAGTGCAACAAGGTTATCATAATCAGCCAAAAGTGATCACATCAACACACTTTCTCTCCTCAACTCTCCACGAAATTGATTTTCTGTGCTGTAGGCCTGTTTTACATTCAGCAATTAGTCAATGCAAGCCTGCTTCTTTCCCCGAATAGGCTATTAGGCTTTGTAAAAAAATAAATCGATAAAATATGAATGTCCTATAGTTTTTGTAGCCTATAGCGCAAAGGAACGTTTTAGTTATTTAGCAGACGCTCTTATCCAGAGCGACATACAGGAGCAATTAGGTTAAAGCGCTTTGCGCAAGGGCACATCGACAGATTTATCACATAGCCGCTTCAGAACTAGCGACCTTTTGGTTATTGGCCCAACGCTCTTAGCCGCTAGGCTACCTGCCGCTCAGCTGGAAGGGAGAGGCTGGTGATGTGTAGCCCAAGTAATTAAGCTAAATATCAGCTAGATATTAGGCCATTCATGAGCTAAATATTAGGGATAAAGGCTAAATATTTACCTGCCAGGGTGCAAGACAAAAGGTTAACGGATTATGAAATGTCAGATCTGTGCGTTCCTCCAGGCTGGGCTCTGTGGTCCCGGGGTACGCAAAGCTTCACTATTGATTAGGCCTAGGTCTACGTTTTCAGACAAGATGATTATCACACCTGGGCTACGACAACACAGTGCAACGAGGAAGGTATTATTGTTATGAAGTGAGGTCACAGTTATCGTTCTATAGGCTGCAAACTACAGTGATGTAGGCTAATAACCGCTCAAACGTCCTGTTGTGTTTCATGCCAAAATAGCTGCCCACAGCCTAGGCCTGATTATGCAACCATTTGGATCAGTTTGCGTCTATTATCAACAGTTTAGAACAGGGGTGTCAAACTCATTCCATGGAGGGACTAGTGTCTGCTGGTTTTTGTTTTTTTCTATTCAATTTAAGACCTAGACAACCAGGTGAGGGGAGTTCCTGACTACTCAGTGACCTTAATTCATCAGTTAAGTACAAGGGAGGAGCGAAAACCCACAGACACTCGGCCCTCTGTGGAATGAGTTTGACACATGTAGTTTAGAAGCACAAGAAAGGTCCATTAGCAGGCCACTCCTATGGTGTATTTTGTCAAGATGTAGCCTGTTAATTAAGATAGGCCTACTATAGGAAAAAAAAATCTAAAATATTCACCTTTATTTAACCAGGCAGGCTTGTTCATTTACAACGGTGACAGCACAGAGTTACACATGGAATAAACAAACGTACAGTCAATATTACAATAGAGAAAAAGTCTGTATACAGTGTGTGCAAATGAGGTAAGATAAGGGAGGTAGGCAATAAATAGGCCATAGTGGTGAAATAATTACAATAATTACAATTTCACTGGAGTGATAGATGTGCGAAAGATGAATGTGCAAGTAGGGATACTGGGGTGCAAAAGAGCAAATAAATAAATCATAATAAATAACAGTATGGGGATGAGGTAGTTGGATGGGCTATTTACAGATGGGCTATATACAGGTGCAGTGATCTGTAAGCTTCTCTGACAGCTAGTGCTTTAATCTAGTGAGGGAGATATCCAGCTTCAGTGATTTTTGGAATTCGTTCCAGTCATTGGCAGCAGAGAACTGGTAGGAAAGGCGGCCAAAGGAGAAATTGGCTTTGGGGGTGACCAGTGAAATATACCTGCTGGAGCGCGTGCTACGGGTGGGTGCTGCTATGGTGACCAGTAAGCTGAGATAAGGCGGGGCTTTACCTAGCAAAGACTTATAGATGACCAGGAACCAGTGGGTTTGGGGACAAAAGCATACAGGTCGCAGTGGTGGTAGTATATGGGTCTTTGGTGACAAAACGGATGGCACTGTGATAGACTGAATCCAATTGGCAGAGTATGGTGTTGGAGGCTATTTTGTAAATGACATCGCCAAAGTCAAGGATCGGCAGGATAGTCAGTTTTACGAGGGTATGTTTGGCAGCATGAGTGAAGGATGCTTTGTTGCAAAATAGGAGGCTGTTTCAAGATTTAATTTTGGATTGGAGATGCTTAATGAGTGTGGAAGGAGCGTTTACAGTCTAACCAGACACCTAGGTATTTGTAGTTGTCCACATATTCTAAGTCAGAACCGTCCAGAGTAGTGCTGCTGTATGGGCGGGCAGCGATCGGTTGAAGAGCATGCATTTAGTTTTACTTGCATTTAATAGCAGTTGGAGGCCACGGAAGGAGAGATGTATGGCATTGAAACTCATCTGGAGGTTAGTTAACACAGTGTCCAAAGAAGGGCCAGAAGTATACAGAATGGTGTCGTCTGCGTAGAGGTGGATCAGAGAATCACCAGCAGCAAGAGCGACATCATTGATGTATACAGAGAAAAGAGTCGGCCTGAGAATTAAACCCTGTGACAACCCAATAGAGACTGACAGAAGTCCATACAACAGGCCCTCCGATTTGACACACTGAACTCTGTCTGAGAAGTAGTTGGTGAACCAGGCGAGGCAGTCATTTGAGAAACCAAGGCTGTTGAGTCTGCCAATAGGAATGTGGTGATCGACCTGGCCAAGGCTTTTGAGTCGAAAGCCTTGGCCAGGTCGATGAATACAGCTGCACAGTATTGTCTCTTATCGATGGCGATTATGATGTCGTTTAGTACCTTGAGCGTGGCTTAGGTTCACCCATGACCAGCTCGGGAAACCAGATGGAATAGCGGAGAAGGTACGGTGGGATTCGAAATGGTCAGTGATCTTTTTGTTAACTTGGCTTTCAAAGACCTTAGAAAGGCAGGGTAGGATAGATATAGGTCTGTAGCCGTTTGGGTCTAGAGTATCTCCCCCTTTGAAGAGGGGGATGACCGCAGCAGCTTTCCAATCTTTGGGGATCTCAGAAGATACGAAAGAGAGGTTGAACAGGCTAGTAATAGGGGTTCCAAAATTTTTGTCTGATCCAGATTGTCTAGCCCTGCTGATTTGTAGGGGTCCAGATTTTGCAGCTCTTTCAGAACATCAGCTATCTGGATTTGGGTGAAGGAGAAATGGGCAAGGCTTGGGAAAGTTGCTGTTGGGGGTGCAGGGGTGTTGACCAGAGTAGGGGTGGCCAGGTGGAAAGCATGGCCAGCAATAGAAAAATGCTTATTGAAATTCTCAATTATTGTGGATTTATCGGTGGTGACAGTGTTTCATAGCCTCAGTGCAGTGGGCAGCTGGGAGGAGGTGCTCTTATTCTCCATGGACTTTTTGGAGTATGTTCTGTTTGAAAAAGCTAGCCTTTGCTTTCCTAACTGCCTGTGTATAGTGGTTCCTAACTTCCCAGAAAAGTTGCATAGCGCTGGGGCTATTTGATGCTAATGCCGTACACCATAGGATGGTTTTGTGCTGGTCAAGGGCAGTCAGGTCTGGAGTGAACCAAGGGCTATATCTGTTCTTGGCTCTACATTTTTTGAAAGGGGCATGCTTATTTAAGATTGTGAGGAAAGCACTTTTAAAGAATAACCGGGCATCTTCTACTGACGGGATGAGGTCAATGTCCTTCCAGGATACCCGGGCCAGGTTGATTAGAAAGGCCTGCTCGCTGAAGTGTTTTAGGGAGCGTTTGACAGTGATGAGGGGTGGTCGTTTGACCGCAGACCCATTACAGATGCAGGCAATGAGGCAGTGATCGCTGAGATCCTGGTTGAAGACAGCAGAGGTGTATTTGGAGGGCAGGTTGGTTAAGATGATATCTATGAGGATACCTGTGTTCACGGATTTGGGGTTGTACCTGGTAGGTTCATTGATCATTTGTGTGAGATTGAGGACATCAAGCTTAGATTGTAGGATGGCCGGGGTGTTAAGCATGTCCCAGTTTAGGTCACCTAACAATCCCTTCCCTTCGGTTACAGAAGTCAACAAATGAGAGGGCCTGGGGAATGGGAGTGGAGCTAGGCACTGCAGGTCCTGGATTAACCTCTACATCACCAGAGGAGCAGAGGAGGAGTAGGATAAGGGTACGGCTAAGGGCTATAAGAACTGGTCGTCTAGTACGTTCGGGACAGAGTAAAAGGAGCAGGTTTCTGGGCAAGGTAGAATAGATTAAATGCATAATGTACAGACAAAGGTATGGTAGGATGTGAATACAGTTGAGGTAAACCTAGGCATTGAGTGACGATGAGAGAGGTATTGTCTCGAGAGACATCAATTAAACCAGGAGAGGTCACCGTGGGGGGGTGGGACAAGAGGGATAGCTGAGGCATATTGGCATGCGTAGCCGAGTGATCATAGGGTCCAATGAGTAGCTGGACGGGCTGGAGACACGGCGATTCAGACAGCTAGCGGGCCGGGGCTAGCAGAAGGGCCTTAGAGGGACGTCGCGTTGGAGGAAGTCTGTTGTTGTAGCCCCCTCATGCGGTTACGTCGGCAGACCAGTCGTGATGGATCAGCAGGTGTCCGTGTAGTAAAAGGGTCCAGGCCAATTGGCAAAATAGGTATTGTAGCCCAAGGAGTGGCTGATGGTCCTCTTCAGCTAGCCAGGAGATGGGCCTAGCACAGACTAGCTCCAGGCTAATTGGTGAAAATATGGGCTTCTCCTTTCCAACTCCCCGCCCGTTCTTAATACTATAGCACGTAGCATATTTCACATTCAGCAAACAAGAGCAAGCGTGAATCTCTCCTCCAATAGGCTGTTAGTTAAGAAAATCGAGGCTTGGCGTCTCATGAGCATGTGTTGTAGCCGGAGTACATGTGTTACATCACCGACAGCTGACTGTGGGCCTCTACGTATAGAGAGTCTTTTGAGAGGTTTGCAGGGATAACCTTACAACTAGCACCAACATCTAGCTGAAATTTGACAGCCTTTTTATTGACCAGCACGGTTGCAAAGAGAGCTGCATTGGGGTCTGTGGCTTTCTCCTGTACCACGTTGATGGTCTCGGACTTTGGCCCTAGCGTGACGCAGAGAACATCCCCATGCGAGTCAGCTGAGGCAATCTCCATTGCCAGGATGTTGTTTCTCTTGCTGGTTCCTGCACTTTTGCAAACAGTAGAGAAGGGATTGTTAAATGATTGTTAAACGCAGGGCATTTTTTCTTCCATGTTTCCGTCCACGGTCTTGTATTATGCTCTGTGAGCCTGTTCCTCTGTGGGGTCTCCTCTCCCTCTCTGTCTCTCTTTCTGCATTACTGCAGCATTGCCACAGGGCCCTACACTTCTATGGCTTAGCTCTCTGTCTAGCAGGGTGGGGCTCAATTCAGAACTGTGGAATTGACTCCCATTCAACTCAATTCAGAACTGTGGAATTGACTCCCATTCAACTCAATTCAGATCTGTGGAATTGACTCCCATTCAACTCATGAGTTAAAATGTTATTGAATTGGCTCCACCCCACAGAATTTGAGTTTGAGTGACAGGTAGTATAATTCCATTCAGTGAAATTCAATTTCACTCAGTCATAGAACATTAGAGTTTCATTGAATCACACTTCCAGATAAAGAATATATCACTTTTCTCTAGAAACAATGTTCATAAACTCTTTTAACCTTAGTACTTAGAATAGACCATTACATTTCCACCAACCATTTCATTTGTTTGGCTTCTTTCTCCCTCTCTCTTAGCAAATTACGGGCAAGTTTATGGGCCAAAGGTTCCCTTCCAAAATTCAAAAGAAGCGAACACCTGCGAAGTCATGATTTGTCCAAATAACCAGTGATGAAAAATCCAAGCGCCGGAGCTACTGCCGCTCGTTATCTCACGCATCCCGTTGTGTCACGACAGATCTACGGTACAATGTATGTTTACAGTTGTTTGCAGTTGTTTATAGTTGTCCATAGCTATATCTTCCCAAAAATATGCAGTAGCAAAGATCCTCTATGTACTGACCAGGGAATCCCCAATTCTGTTATTGACAGAAACCTGTGACATGACAGACCAATCAGGACTCATTTCTCAGTATGTCCAGCCCTCCATGATCTCAGCCAATCACGGCTAGCCAGGAAGGATTCTGTCCTTTTTCCTACATAGCTCAGTGTTTTCTCCTTGGCTAAACTAGGCTTGTAATTTAACAGTTTTATTAATATTTACAGATCACATACAAAGTTTATTTTTAAGGCACGTCAAAGTTCAAATGTTCAAGAAGATATTTAAGTTAGTTCCTACTTCACAGTAGGAACTACTTCACAGTAGGAACTACTTCACAGTAGGAACTAACGGCAAATGCCCAGCTTCCTGAATCCCGTAACAATTGGCAGCCAAGCATCGATCACCATGTCAACGGCATTCAAATAAAACCCTCAATATTTATAGAAAATGTGTATCAAGCTCATCACCGTCCATCACTTTACCACCATGAAGTTCATCCCAACATATTTCATCTGCCTATAAACTCCTAATGCTTTCCCATGTCGTAGTGGTAGTACAACGTAGCCTATCATCACATGACTCCAAGTTTACTTTGACATGATGATTTATTATGTCAAAATTTCCACCGCAATTGTCGCATCATCAACTTCACAAACACAAAAAGATCCTACAAAGTCGCACGAACAAATTGTCTGTCGACATTTATGAAATTGTACTGACCCTTCATGTTTCCATCCCAACTATGGTGTTTTTTGTACGGCATGATCTTACCTGCATAAACACTGTGGATGGAAACATGGTTACTGTCCCGCAATAGATGACTACATAGCTTCCACAAAAAAACAGCACAGAACGACAGTTACCAAACAAGACGACTGGCGTCTTCCATAAATACTCTGAAGACAAATACAAACTGCTTATTCATAGCTCCTCGGCTGCTATAATTAGTGTGGTACACTCCGGTTTTGGTGCTAGGAGTTAGGGAAGTAGTGGGGAGGCAGGGTGACCTCTTGACCCTGTGGAATCTACAGATTGGCAGACAGCCTCGGAAAGAGTGTGTGTTTCTGGCAGACCTGGGTTCCAATACTATTTGAAATAAAATAAAGTACTTTAGCTGGGCTTGACAGAGTTTGCCAGTTGAAATGGAACTAATGATAAAGTCCCATCCAACTGGCACCACTGGCAGACTAAAACAAACACAAAGATTTCAAATAGTATTTGAACCCAGGTCTGATAAGTGGGGACTGGCTGTCCAAGACCTCATAAGACACAGCGGTATGTATGTGTTAGAATGTGTGTGTGTGGATCTGGCAGAGTGGGGACGGACGTACACACGGGACCTCTTCTAGAGCCGGAGGAGGATGAAACTAAAAGCACAAAAGAACTCCCGGGACACACATCAAACTGGAGAAACCATTTAAGAGGCATGGCATGCATGCTCAAACACACACACGCACACACATGCACACGCACATACATACACACACACACACACACACACAATGCGGGGAGAATGATCCATGCCGGCAAGAGTAGAAAGACAGACACAAATACACATCTACACATAATGTACACATACTGTACACATCTACACATACTGTACACATCTACACATACTGTACACATACTGTACACATCTACACATACTGTACACATCTACCCATACTGTACACATACTGTACACATCTACTCATACTGTACACATACTGTACACATCTACACATACTGTACACACTGTACACATACTGTACACATACTGTACACATCTACACACACTGTACACATCTACACATACTGTACACATCCACACATACTTTACACATCTACACATACTGTACACACTGTACACATCCACACATACTGTACACATCTACACATACTGTACACACTGTACACATCTACACATACTGTACACATACTGTACACATCTACACATACTGTACACATCTACACATACTGTACACACTGTACACATCCACACATACTGTACACATCTACACATACTGTACACACAGTACACATCTACACACACAGTACACATCTGCACACACCGTACACATCTACACACACTGCACACATCTACACATATCGTACACATCTACACATACTGTACACATCTACACATACTGTACACACTGTACACATCTACACATACTGTACACATATACACATACTGTACACACTGTACACATCTACATACACAGTACACATCTACACACACTGTACACATCTACACATACTGTACACATCTACACACACAGTACACATCTACACACACTGTACACATCTACACATTAACAGAAAAGCAGGACAAACTATGTATTTTGCCTAACTGTAAACATTCTATTTTAGTCTAGTTGCTGGATGACAATTTTTCACTATTGTGAAAAATGAAATTCACATAAGCACCACTATGCCTACTCCACACATGCCCTACTACAGTAGCTATGTTGGTCTATTGTACTTCAAACTATGTGTAGGCAGGTTGCTTAGGATTCAAACCTTCTCAAACAGCCTAATTCAAACTCTGTGATGTAACACAATCAGATCTAGCCCTAGTATGTGACTCCTGAGAAGCAGCTGACTAGTAGAATCGGGTGTGTTGGAGTAGGGTTAGAACAAAATCCTACAGGAAGATAACTCTTCAGATGGAGGGTTGACCCCCCCCCCCCCTAATTTCCAGGGGTTACCAAGATGGCTGCCCAGTGACCAAGCCATGGAGCCACCGCCACAACCCCCAGCCATCACTGTCGTGCCTCCCAGGCTTGTGAGAACCTCTCCCTGGGCCTTCTGAGACTGACTGTGTGCTCTTTTCCACCATTCCCAGGTTTATTTATGGAAGGTGCAGTTTGTCATATTTTTCCATAGCGTAATTTCTAACCTATAAATACATCCCGTAAAGCTGCAGGTCATGTCTATCTGTCCTGGACAATGATCAGCCCTCTCTCTCGCTCTCTCTCCAAATATTTCAGCTTTGACAAATATAGTGTAATCTCTGTGGCGATGGGAACCCATTGGATAACTAACAACTTTATTTGAAATCCAGCCTAGAAAAAAAGACAAAGAGTTTCCATGCTAAAGCCATCTTGAGTTTTGACCCATTTTTCCATTGACATGGACAGCTAAGAAGACAGTTGAACTCTGGAGTAGTAGCTATAAATTGACTATTTTTAGCATATTTTTAGTATCTCACTAGGCAAATATTTAGGCTACAACTTTGTGCGTCTCATAATGGGATATTATAGGTCACTGTTTGAGGTACTTCGTATTATCAGAAGCCTATTGGTTGTTGTGGGGCTTATCAGCCTCTTTTGTGTGCATTTCACCTTGAAGTTCCCACTGATAGGAGGAATGTAAATATTAGGATTGGCATATGAGGCATTTCTATATTGACGTCATGATAATGAATGGAATTAAAGGCCAAGTACAGTCAAAAACATGATATTCCTGTGTTTTATATATATTTCCACACTATGAGGCTGGAATAATACTGTGCAATTTTGAAAATGATGATAATTTAGCATCAGAGCTGTTTAAAAATACCACCTGAAACTTCAACTTCAGAGTTTTGACCTGCATGGTGACATCATCAGGTGGTAAATTAGTTAGTAGACCAATGGGAAAGAGAGCTCCAAACCTCTCTGCCAACAACAGCTAGAAATGTCTATTTGCTAAGAAACTATGTTTGTGTCTTTTTGACCATTTGAATTGAAAACAATCACAGTAAGGTCATTCAATCTGACCCAGAAAAGAATTGATGTGGAGATAAAAATGGCTGCATTGGACCTTTAAAAGCCTTGTTGACAGAAAGCCTTGTTGACAGAAAGCCAAGGAGACAGAAAGCCTTGTTGACAGAAAGCCAAGGAGACAGAAAGCCAAGGAGACAGATAGCCAAGGAGACAGAAAGCCAAGGAGACAGAAAGCCAAGGAGACAGAAAGCCAAGGAGACAGAAAGCCAAGGAGACAGAAAGCCAAGGAGACAGAAAGCCATGGAGACAGAAAGCCAAGGAGACAGAAAGCCAAGGAGACAGAAAGCCAAGGAGACAGAAAGCCAAGGAGACAGAAAGCTGTATGAACAATGTATGGGTATTTACAGTAGCTTTATTTTGGCAGACATAAAGACACTGTAAAGACAGGCAACTGTCAGCCTCCAGATTGCATGGCTACATTCCAATACCCTTACCACTTAGAATGCATACCCAACACAGTACTTCCTTCTACGCGGTAGGGGGACATTGGAGCACAGCCATTATCAGTAGGGATACTCATCAGTATACATTCAACAACACACTCAAATTGACCCTATATCACAAAACCACCAGATTCTCTTTTCCCATGTCTCCTACCCACTCCTAGTTCATTTGAGAAAATAAGCCTAAACCTTTAAGTTAAAGGATTGGCTGACTTCATCAGGACTGGGAAATAGGCTACTGTTTCCCTAATGACTCAAACACTCCACTGATAACAGAAACTGAAGGGGACAACGCCGCAAAACACACACACGCACGCACGCACGCACGCACACACACACACACACACACACACACACAAAAAAAAACATTCCAACAGTGTCTGTTTTGGTATTGTCAATGACATCACCATACTCAAGCCAGTGTCAAACGTATGTACAAGTCAGGTGTAACTTTACAAGTAAGTAGCAGCTTCCGTTTCAAATATAGAAAATCAACCAGAAAATTTATATTTTCCCAGAATATCCCCACAAACAGTGTGTAACTCCACTCTCAACCTAAGCCCACACTATTAACCTAAAGCCCACACTCTCAACCTAAAGCCCACACTCTCAACCTAAAGCCCACACTCTCAACCTAAAGCCCACACTATTAACCTAAAGCCCACACTCTCAACCTAAAGCCCACACTATTAACCTAAAGCCCACACTATTAACCTAAAGCCCACACTCTCAACCTAAAGCCCACACTCTCAACCTAAAGCCCACACTCTCAACCTAAAGCCCACACTCTCAACCTAAAGCCCACACTATTAACCTAAAGCCCACACTCTCAACCTAAAGCCCACACTATTAACCTAAAGCCCACACTCTCAACCTAAAGCCCACACTATTAACCTAAAGCCCACACTCTCAACCTAAAGCTCACACTATTAACCTAAAGCCCACACTCTCAACCTAAAGCCCACACTATTAACCTAAAGCCCACACTCTCAACCTAAAGCCCACACTCTCAACCTAAAGCCCACACTCTCAACCTAAAGCCCACACTATTAACCTAAAGCCCACACTCTCAACCTAAAGCCCACACTATTAACCTAAAGCCCACACTATTAACCTAAAGCCCACACTCTCAACCTAAAGCCCACACTCTCAACCTAAAGCCCACACTCTCAACCTAAAGCCCACACTCTCAACCTAAGCCCACACTATTAACCTAAAGCCCACATTGTCCACATAAAGCCCACACTCTCAACCTAAAGCCCACACTCTCAACCTAAAGCCCACATTCTCTACCTAAAGCCCACACTCTCAACCTAAAGCCCACACTCTCAACCTAAAGCCCACACTCTCAACCTAAAGCCCACACTCTCAACTGAAAGCCCAGTCTAGTGTTGTTGTCCCAACAACATTCTGGCATTTAGAATGACATAGATTCACCTGGGAGCCTAATTCCATAGAAATAGAATTATTTCGCTCATTGACTTGAATTGGGGTGCCCGTTCTAGTAAATCTATAACTATGGTTAAGACTTCTCACAGTCATAGCCCCTTGCTGGTCATTAAGGGGTCGTAGGGAGCGAGGAGGTCCACATCCCCTGTATCCCAAAAACCACCCCTTTTTCCTGGATTGTGCAATTGTTCACTACTCCCCACAGATGTAATGGTGTGTGCTAGAAGGAGTATCCACCATATTTATTATACCAGGCATTTACCTTCCATGAATCCATGAAGGGAAAAAGTACACACTTTGGGAGAAAGAAGGGAACAAGTGCACACTTTGGGAGAAATGGGTGATTATTGGGACGCAGACCTCTCTCTGTTTGTTTGAACGGGGCAGTACAGATGTAGGATCTTAATTTGAGCCAGTTTACTACAGCAGGAAAATAATGCCGCAAAAGGAAATGTGAATTATTATGTGGATTATAATTAATGAACATGTGTTTAGGGGTTGGTAGATTTTTTTATAAGAGAAAATCAAGTCTGAAATGTAAAAGTGGAAATTACAAACTTCAGAAGTCTTTTTAACCCTGCAACAGGGTGATCAAATTAACATCCTACATCTGTGGCGGCAGTGGTAGGCGGCGTTACACTCTAAGTAAACACACTGAACTGGCATTGTTGTTCATTCATATAGAGGCCAGACAAGGAGTATTCTCAGCTGGCTGCGTTTGTTGTTTAAAACACCCTGTGATGCGTGTTGAGATTTCAAGGTCTTTCAGTCATGGGAGCAAGAGAAGCATCAATGGGAAACTTGTGATGAGAGATGAATGACAATGAATGAAGGGACAGATAGATAGTCAGGTGGTGCTTTGGTTTACAAAGATGTGAATCAGTGAGTGGCAACACAAGCATTTCGCTACACCCACAATAACATCTGCCAAACACGTGTATGTGACCAATAACATTTGATTTGATTTATCACAAGATAGTGACAGTCAGGGACATTTGAGATATAAGTATATATATTTTAAACTGCCCTCTCTGGCCAGTGTCAGTTGATATCCTCACTGCAATCTAACACTGAGGCTGTGTTCACTCATCTAGAGTGCCCTGGCTTTTTGGAGAATATCTGCATTTTGAGTCTGTGATAGGGTTGGAATAATAACTTTAATTCAGCACCTCCACCTGATCCAGCGACTTCCTAACACCTTTATCACAGTTAACCCCCCTCTCTTCTGTCCCCGGACTCTTTTCAAGTAGAGATTGCCCTTTGGCCAATGTCCTTGGAGTTTCAGCCCTCAGGCAACGAACTCACACTCCATGAGATGTCTCAGAGTGACATCACGTTGTAGCGCATCCCTACCGAGAGCATATTTGTATCCTGTGAGGTGTAGGGAGGCTCTCTTTGCGCTTATCAATGACAGTCAGGGTCAATCGGGAACTCCCAGAGAGAAACTCTCTCTCTCTTTCATTAGTTCTTCCTTTCAACGCCGTTCTCCAACTCACCACAAATGGATTCCTTCGACAATACTTTGGTTTCAGTCGCTTGTGGACAACACTAACACCTTACTGGATTGACTGGAGTAAATAATGGCCAGGCTTCTCTGAGTGAGTTGTAGAAAACACGATGATAAAGATGGAGTAAATGCTGTAGACACACCTTTTCAACCATTGCAATTTGGGGGGGTATAGTAAGTACACAGAGTGGGGTTCATTAGTCTGAATGGGCTGATACAGACAGAAGCAATACGACAATCTAACACCTGAAAACATGCACATTCTTGGCTCGGCCTGTTTTCAGCTTTATAACTCTGTAATAATAATTAATACCTCAATAAAAACAATTAGCCGTGTCAGAAATCCTTAAAGCCAGAAGGAGCTAAGCACCAATAAAAAAGCTTTCAGTCATGGCCGCGCGCTAAGCTGTGCTGGGAATGTGGCTGTTGGGGTCAAAATAATAACCTTGAACCAACCAAGAACATCTCGCATGTTCTGTGCTTTTTGTGTGCCTGCTCTTCAGAAAAGAGTCCCATGTGCGAGTCACAAACTTGGGGAAATGGGATCCTGAGCGATGTCTAGACTGGAATAAAAGACGTAGCATACATCCCTTCAACCATTTATTTAGTCTTGATACCTTCTGGATACTATTAGTCTTTCACAAAGATGGTGAGGAAGGATAGTGCTGCTTCACTGCTAAAATAGTGAGAAAAGCCCTCTCAGCTCTCAGCTGATTTCTAAAGCAATGTCTTTTGGCCCTCCCTAGCACCCGTTCTCTGTTCAGGGTGTTTTTCCTCCTTTCCTCTAAATGGAGGAGAGAGAGAGAGAGAGAGAGAGAGAGAGAGAGAGAGAGAGAGAGAGACAGAGAGAGAGAGAGAGAGAGAGAGAGAGAGAGCGAGAGAGAGAGCGGGAGAGAGAGAGAGAGCGAGAGAGAGCGGGAGAGAGAGAGAGAGCGAGAGAGAGCGCGGGAGAGAGAGAGAGAGCGAGAGAGAGCGCGGGAGAGAGAGAGAGAGCGAGAGAGAGAGAGAGAGAGAGAGAGAGAGAGAGAGAGAGAGAGAGAGAGAGAGAGAGAGCGAGAGTGTGCCTGGTGTTATCAATGAACCAGGGCCTTTGGTTCTTTCCAAAAAGTTGCAGCTTGGAAGGCGTCCACGGCAGGGCATTAGGCCGCAGTTTGTGTCGTTTGTAATTTATAACATTGAGGGGAACGGGCAGGAGGACAATATGGAGGGAGTGGAGGGAGGCGGAGGGGAGAGAGAGAAGGGGTTGCAGAATCCCAAGGCAAGGCAAGTGGCTCTGGTAAAGAGTGTGAGTATGTTTCACACAGGCTGAGGTGAAGTGCAGGTCTGTGGCTACTGCTACTCTCTGGAGAACTGGCTGACTGAATATGACTGTTCTGTGGCTGGCCGACTGAATATGACTGTTC
Source organism: Oncorhynchus kisutch (assembly GCF_002021735.2). Classification (NCBI taxonomy): domain Eukaryota; kingdom Metazoa; phylum Chordata; class Actinopteri; order Salmoniformes; family Salmonidae; genus Oncorhynchus; species Oncorhynchus kisutch. The sequence goes on along the minus strand of NC_034174.2, from coordinate 70,794,056 downwards.
TGTGGCTGGCTGACTGAATATGATTGTTCTGTGGCTGGTTGACTGAATATGACTGTTCTGTGGCTGGCTAACGGAATATGACTGTTCTGTGGCTGGCTGACTGAATATGACTGTTCTGTGGCTGGCTGACTGAATATGACTGTTCTGTGGCTGACTGAATATGACTGTTCTGTGGCTGACTGAATATGACTGTTCTGTGGATGGCTGACTGAATATGATTGTTCTGTGGCTGGTTGACTGAATATGACTGTTCTGTGGCTGACTGAATATGACTGTTCTGTGGCTGACTGAATATGACTGTTCTGTGGCTGGTTAACTGAATATGACTGTTCTGTGGCTGGCTGACTGATCATATTCAGTCAGCCAGCCACAGAACAGTCATATTCAGTTAACCAGCTGTTCTGTGGCTGGTTAACTGAATATGACTGTTCTGTGGCTGGCTGACTGAATATGACTGTTCTGTGGCTGGCTGACTGAATATGACTGTTCTGTGGCTGGTTAACCGAATATGACTGTTCTGTGGCTGACTGAATATGACTGTTCTGTGGCTGGCTGACTGAATATGATTGTTCTGTGGCTGGTTGACTGAATATGACTGTTCTGTGGCTGACTGAATATGACTGTTCTGTGGCTGACTGAATATGACTGTTCTGTGGCTGGTTAACTGAATATGACTGTTCTGTGGCTGGCTGACTGATCATATTCAGTCAGCCAGCCACAGAACAGTCATATTCAGTTAACCAGCTGTTCTGTGGCTGGTTAACTGAATATGACTGTTCTGTGGCTGGCTGACTGAATATGACTGTTCTGTGGCTGGCTGACTGAATATGACTGTTCTGTGGCTGGTTAACCGAATATGACTGTTCTGTGGCTGACTGAATATGACTGTTCTGTGGCTGACTGAATATGACTGTTCTGTGGCTGACTGAATATGACTGTTCTGTGACTGGCTGACTGAATATGACTGTTCTGTGGCTGGTTAACTGAATATGACTGTTCTGTGGCTGGTTAACCGAATATGACTGTTCTGTGGCTGGTTAACTGAATATGACTGTTCTGTGACTGGCTGACTGAATATGACTGTTCTGTGGCTGGTTAACCGAATATGACTGTTCTGTGGCTGGTTAACCGAATATGCCTGTTCTGTGGCTGGCTGCTCAACTGGAAAGTGAAGGAAGTCAAAAAAGTACTGGCTCTCAAATTCCGAGAAAATTGAGAGTCTTTCTAGGATGAGGACATATGCAATGTTTGGACTTACATCTACTTTAGTTAGAATAACGGAAGTGTTTGTGTGAAGTATATTCTTATTTGATTGCATTAAAGAAGACAAGGTCAGCAAAAATGTGATTCCTGTGAACATCACAAAACCAACCAAATTTCATAAAGGTGATAGTACATGATAATAATCATCATCATCATCATCATCATCATCATCATCATCATCATAACGATTATATTCATCATCATCATAACCATTATATTCATCATCATCATCATAACCACTATATTCATCATCATCATAACCACTATATTCATCCTCATCATAACCACTATATTCATCATCATCATAACCATTATATTCATCATCATCATAACCATTATATTCATCATCATCATCATAACCATTATATTCATCATCATCATCATAACCATTATATTCATCATCATCATCATAACCATTATATTCATCATCATCATCATAACCATTATATTCATCATCATTATAACCACTATATTCATCATCATCATAACCATTATATTCATCATCATCATCATAACCATTATATTCATCATCATCATCATAACCATTATATTCATCATCATCATAACCATTATATTCATCATCATCATCATAACCATTATATTCATCATCATCATCATAACCATTATATTCATCATCATCATAACCATTATATTCATCATCATCATCATAACCATTATATTCATCATCATCATCATAACCATTATATTCATCATCGTCATAACCATTATATTCATCATCATCATAACCATTATATTCATCATCATCATCATAACCACTATATTCATCATCATCATCATCATAACCATTATATTCATCATCATCATCATAACCATTATATTCATCATCATCATCGTAACCACTATATTCATCATCATCATAAATATTATATTCATCATCATCATAACCACTATATTCATCATCATCATAACCATTATATTCATCATCATCATAACCATTATATTCATCATCATCATCATAACCATTATATTCATCATCATCATAACCACTATATTCATCATCATCATAACCATTATATTCATCATCATCATAGACTTTGCCTTCTTGATAATGATGGCGTAAAATGTAACCTGCCATAATGATAATATCTTCAAGCCATAACCACATGGAAAACAAACACGTCCACATCTTTACTCCCAAGAGAAACATTAGGAGATGGCATAATCTAGGGCACAAAAACATTTCCCACCCCCCAAAAAATCCCAGACACATTTCTCTCGGGGCAGGATCAAGCCATTTGATCCGTTATTAGATCCACAACATCAAGAATCCAACATTTTAATCCTGAAGCAGAAAACTGTACGGGTTCTGAAAACAATTGACTGGGCCATAATGCAATCCACACAAACAATATAGGCGTGGTATGACGTAGGTTGTAAGGACAGAGGACAGAGGGGCTTGCTATTGGTCTATGAGCAAAAACAAAGCTCCAATAGTAGACCAAACACAGACTGTGTGTGTGGTACACATTGTGCAGAAACCAGGTTTGCATTACAGAAATAGTAAACATCAAATGGGGGCTCGTCCGGGATGTCATTGGATTCAGAAAGCAAGGGGTTTGGGATAGACATAGGTATGTAAAAGTCTGCAAACAGCAGTATTATCATTACTAGGGAGTCCCACCACAACAACCCTAGTACTGCTTAACTAATGACCCACTGGGTACATTCTTAGATAAAGGGTTCCATAAGGGTTATTCGGCTGTCCCTATAGGAGAACCCTTTTTGCTTCCAGGTAGGAGCCTTTTGGGTTCCATGTAGTACCCTCTGTAGAAAGGGTTCAACATGCAAACCAAAAGGGTTCTACCTACAATCAAAAGGGTTCTTCAAGGGGTTCTCCTATGGGGACAGACAAATAACCCTTTTAGGTTCTAGATAGAACCTTTTTTTTCAAATAGTGTACATAGTACAAGTCAAGGTAGTAGTACTGGTTAGTGGGAAGGTGGGGACCTTCCTGATGGAATGTTCTTCTCTACTTGAACCTCTAAGTCTATAAAGCCTGTTGACGCTTTCACCCAGATTATGATGGGAAAAAAATGTATCGAAAAATATACAGTGCCTTGGGAAAGTATTCCGACCCCTTGACTTTTCCCACATTTTGTTACATTACAGCCACATTCTAAAATGTATGAAATTGTTTTTTTCCCCTCATCAATCTACACACAATAACCCATAATGACAAAGCAAAAACAGATTTTTAGAAATTGTTGCTACTTTATTAAAAGTTTAAAACTGAAATATCACATTTACATAAGTATTCAGACCCTTTACTCAGTACTTTGTTGAAGCACCTTTGGCAGCGATTACACCCTTGAGTCTTCTTGGGTATGACGCTACAAGCTTGGCACAACTGTATTTTGGAATTTCTCGCATTCTTCTCTACAGAGCTTCTCAAGCTCTCTCAGGTTGGATGGGGAGCGTTGCTGCACAGCTATTTTCAGGTCTCTCCAGAGATGTTCAATCGGTTTCAAGTCCGGGCTCTGGCTGGGCAACTCAAGGACATTCAGAGACTTGTCCTGAAGCCTCTCCTGCGTTGTCTTGGCTGTGTGCTTAGGGTCATTGAACCTTCACCCCAGTCTGAGGTCCTTAGGGCTCTGCAGCAGGTTTCCATCAAGGATCTTTCTGTACTTTGCTCTGTTCATATTTGCCTTGATCCTGACTAGTCTCCCAGTCCCTGCCGCTGGAAAAGCATCCCTACAGCATGATGCTGCCACCACCGTGCTTCACCGTAGGGATGGTGCCAGGTTTCCTCCAGATGCGACGCTTGGAATTCAGGCCAAAGAGTTCAATATTGGTTTCATCAGACCAGAGAATCTTGTTTCTCATTGTCTGAGAGTCTTTAGGTGTCTTTTGGAAAACTCCAAGTGGGCTGTCATGTGCCTTTTACTGAGGATTGGCTTCCTTCTGGCCACTCTACCATAAAGGCCTGATTTGTGGTGTGCTGGAGAGATGGTTGTCCTTCTGGAAGGTTCTCCCATCTCCACAGAGGAACTCTAGAGCTCTGTCAGAGTGACCATCGGGTTCTTGGTCACCTCCCTGACCAAGGCCATTCTCTCCTTATTGCTCAGTTTGCCCGGGTGTCCAGCTCTTGGAAGAGTCTTGATGGTTCCAAACTTCTTCCATTTAAGAATGATGGAGGCCACTGTGTTCTTGGGGATCTTAAATGCTGCAGATATTTTTTGTTACCCTTCCTCAGATCTGTGCCTCGACACAATCCTGTCTCGGAGTTCTACGGACAATTCCTTGGACCTTATGGCTTGGTTTTTGCTCTGACATGCACTGTCAACTGTGGGACCTTAATCATGTCCAATCAATTTATTTGACCATAGGTGGACTCCAATCAAGTTGTAGAAACATCTTAAGGGTGATCAATTGAAACAGGATGCACCTGAGCTCAATTTCGAGTCTCATAGCAAAGGGTCTGAATACTTATTTAAATAAGGTATCTGTTTTTTAAATATTTTTAATACATTTGCAAAAATGTCTAAAAAACTATTTTTGCTTTGTCATTATGGGGTATTGTGTGTAAATTGCTGAGGAAATGTTTTTCTTGAATCCATTTTAGAATAAGGCTGTAAAGCAATAAAATGTGGAAAAAGTCAAGGGGTCTGAACACTTTCCTAAAGCACTGGAGAAAGGGATTGTAAGGGATTGATTTGCGTGATAGAATTATTTTCTCTGTACAACGGCCTATCCACCTTCTGTGGGAAGTAGGCGTCCTTGATTAGCCTACATATCATCAGACTCAAAACTGCTAAAGTCACACTTCTGGGAATAACATGCGCTCAAACTTTATAATAAGCTACATTACTGGAATCCATGTTGGTAAGACAAAACCAAGCTTACTGGAACTACGGATATGAATCACAAGAGCCAAATTCCATGATGCATGTGTGGTGTGCCCAACACACAGTCATCATGACCTCACATTACCACACGACTTTGCCTTTTACAGAATTATTCATATTAGAAGGAATTAGAACAGCTAATTCGGTTTCTGTTTCATTTCAATAGCATAATTCTCTCAATATGACATTTAGAGAAGGACATTGATAATTCAAGAGACTACAGACATAGACAGTATCATTACACTTTGCTGGTCAAAATAACTAGCTGCATCTGTGAAACGATATTTGTTCTGGCCGAGTTGGACGGAACGCTAGTAGCACTGCCATTATGCCAGCTCACTGAAATCAAAGAGTTAGCCTTACTCCGATCAGACTACAATTCCAGACTTCTCTGAGCTCATTTCAAAAGCCAACTTTAAAGTGTTCCACAGCAAAGCTACTGACATAAAAAAAAAAAATGTTTCAATACCCCAGTTCACTACACAGGAACAATGTCTGATTCATGAAGCGGACTCTTACAATCCCATAATAAGAATTCCATTGATGCATCAGCATCAAAAGAAATAGAATGAGCAGAAGCAGAACACTACTATTTTGAGAATCGACCACATCTTGAGGAGCTGCAACAGAGGGTGGGATCAAAAGGCATTCGAGGATAAGACAACCGCGGGTTCAGTTCAGTTGGTTTGTGGCAGGGACGGTATGGCTCTGCCATGTTGCCTGCATCTACCCAGTCCTTCAGGATAAGCAGGTGAGGAGATTAGATATGCCATAACATACCTTGGTCTATTATTTCCTATCGGTGAATCTCCAGCGGGAGTACGTCACTGTTCTCAAGAGCCGGCGGAGGTGCTGTACGGACGTGCTAAAGCATTATGTTCATTTTCTAACACAGCTTCTAATACAGGCCTGCCAAGTAGGACGAATTTGGAGTATCGCGCTTTTTCAACCCATGCCAAGTTTCACAGGTTAACGACCGATTAACGACTGTTTATATGTGTGGATCACAAGAACAGTGGTAATACCTTATTGTGTAATTAATTACATTAAGTAACAACTGACATATTTCAACGGAACAACAACGGAACAATACTCAAGTGCCTTCTGGGTAAGGATGGCTTTTTTTTAGGAAAGACCGCAATTCATCGTGACTACACAAAAATAGCGGTAAATGTATGAGTTTGCTTGTGCCCTTAATACTGTAATACGAGAAGCCATTTAAGGTGTGCACCTGGCCTTTAAAAAGTCTACTCCATGTTATACTAGAATTTGAGGAATGTAGGCCATTTGAAAAGCCTGGCTTTGAACACAACCGGCTCAAACAAACTGATCACAGAAGTGTGTTTATTCTCAATAGACCTGGGTTCAATAGAGTAGTCAACATAAATGCAAACCATGCCAATCTGGCACTCCAGGCAGGCTAAAGAAAACACTCAAAGTATTAAAACAACAAAAAAGTATTTGAACCGAGGTCTGATTCTCAGAACTACTTCAAACCGATCATCTAGCTACAGTACGTTCTACGCTTTCATTGAACACGTCAAGCTTGCCAAAACATGCCTAGTTTGAGTTGCAAACAAAAAAAACTGAGGTAAAATGAACTCTTGTTTAGTGAGACAAGAGCGACTAAAACCCGAGACAACCAATCCACATTAAGGTGAAGCATGTAATCAATAGACAAAGTAAAAAGTCTTGAAGGAAAAGTCACGCTGTGTTCAAAGGGGTATCCCTCACCAGGAGCCATTCCTGTCCAACTGCCAACATGACGCCATTTAATCCCAACTCTTATTTCGCCATTATAAATAAGCACAAGAACTGTAACCAGGTGAACAAACGCTCAAGCACAGCTTTATTTGCTGCCGAGAATTGAAAACCACATTTGTGAAACGATATGAATTCGAAAAGCGTCCGCTGAAGCAATATCCCTGAAAGTGTTAAAATACTTCAATATCAACTAGGTTATTTTCACTTTAAGACAAAAAGGAAGGAGAAAGGTGGCTGTGGAGGCTGATGAATCTGAATGAAGCATAGATTGGCCTATATTGCAGGAAAGGGGAGATCTAATTCAATACCTGCCAGGGCTCATGTAGCCTCTAGTACACTGTTAAAATGAAGTGCTTTATAATATCAAAACTAGTGGCAACTGTGCTGCCACCAACTCAAAGGAGACGAAACCTGAACTTTTCTGGGGTATTGAAACACAACCTGATTGACACATCAACACATCAACACCAACACATCAACACCAATTGATCCAGCATTGTGCAACACCTTGCCAGGGGCTGGGAGCACTTCTGGAAAAGGTTGAAAACACTATTTTGATGTTTCAAGTTCTGTTTAGTGCAGAATTTTGGCAGGCATGGGGGTTACATTACATCAAACATTGCAGGATACTGTATTTGCCTCTACCGTAAAAAGTTTCATCATTGAACGTCATTTTGCCTGACCATTTTGATATCCGTTCATTATTATCCATTACACCTCATGGCATAACAAGTTGCTTCATATTAATATAGAAGTATACATTTCTTTCTTCAAACATGCATACAACATTGTGTAAAAGAATCATAAAATCGAAAATGTTGAATTACCCACAATCCTCTAATAACTGAGCCACGTGGGAAGATAGGAAATGCAAGTAAATAAAACCAGACTTCTGAATAGTTAAACACTACACTGACTGAAGTGGATTTAACAAGTGACATCAATAAGGGATTATAGTCTTCACCTGGATTCACCTGGTCAGTCTATGTCATGGAAAGAGCAGGTGTTCTAAATGTTTTTTCCACTCAGTGTATCTCTAACGTACGTAGCTGTTGGAGCAGATGTGGCGGGAGGCTTTTTTCTTTCGTTCTTCAACCCAACTTCAGACGGCTGTGCAGCAACCAGCTCCACAAGAGGCAGTCAAATTAATTAACACTGACTTACAATACAAAGCACTTTGAACCGAGTGTGGTGCCGTGACTAGAGGCAGATTGACGAGAAACTTTGACCTCCCTTCCTCAGGATTTACAACCGCTCCAGAGGTTGGACGGAAGGAAGGCGAGTTCCCTCTGGAGCAGAGCCAAGAACAGAAACCCAAAGACCACACTGGCACCTGGCCTCGTGGCCTTGCTGGGAGGCTGGAACCTGGAGGACTAAGGTTTAGTCTGATGTACCTTACCTATATGTACAATCTACAAAAAGGTTATATCTAGAACTTTAAAACTGCAATATATAACTTTTTTGGGCGAGCCAACCAAATTCACACAGAAATTGGAGTTATAGATCTGTCATTGTCTAAGAAGTGGTAGATCTGTTCTATGTGCGCAATTTCTATGCTTCCCGTTCTTAAAGCTGCACTATGCCGAAATCGCTCCGCCATTTTCTGGTTGCTAAAATTCGAATAGTTCGCCTAATATCAGTTTGTGACAAAACAAGCAAGAATCGTGTAGAGAATCACTGTACCATCTAAACCGCTGTGAAATATATTTTTCCATAAGCAAAAGTATAGTATTTTCAGCTATGTGAAGCTGGTGTTTAAAACTGAAGGTGAAAGAGCCAGGCTGTTAGCTTTAGTGAATGAGAGCTGTGGTGGTAGATAATGGGGGTTTTATGGGCCATGTTCTGGGATCACTGATGATGTCTAAAGGACTGGCCATAGGTCAGCAATATCCTATAATAGATAAGATTATCAATGCAGCTGCTGTTCTGTTCTGACCACCTTCTAGTCTGCTAATCATATCCATGTATTAATGAATCCATTAAGCAAATGCTAATGCATACCGTTGTCTACTATATTAATAGAAACCTAATTTGAAGTAATCACACCATGGTTTCTGTAAAGATTTTCATCACTGACAGAAACCTTCAAATGAATGTGACCAAATGAATGAATATGCATAATATGTAACATATTATACATTAGCCTTCAAACAAGGCTACTTTGACAAGCACGGTTATTTTTTCCATTAATTTACTTCTTGTTAATCGGATTTTACAATAAGCCAAAACAAACACTCTAGCGATCGAATAATGAATATAAAATGCCTAATTGACATTATTTCTCTGAAAAAACGTAGTCCAGTGAAATCATAGTCATAAAAAGCTATTGACTAGATGAACATAGTCACAACCAGTCTTAAAGTTAAGTATGATAGGCCACAAAGTGTAAGTAGTATTTTTAAGTCTTGTAATGATGTAACAACCGTAATGATGTAAAAAATTTAATGATATAACAACCGTAATGACGTAACAACTGTAATGATATAACAACCATAATGACGTAACAACCATAATGATATAACAACCGTAATGATGTAACAACCGTAATGATGTAACAACCGTAATGATGTAACAACCGTAATGATGTAACAACCGTAATGATATAACAACCATAATGACGTAACAACCATAATGATATAACAACCGTAATGATGTAACAACCGTAATGATATAACAACCATAATGATATAACAACCGTAATGACGTAACAACTGTAATGATATAACAACCATAATGACGTAACAACCATAATGATATAACAACCGTAATGATGTAACAACCGTAATGATGTAACAACCGTAATGATGTAACAACCGTAATGATGTAACAACCGTAATGATATAACAACCATAATGACGTAACAACCGTAATGATATAACAACCATAATGACGTAACAACCGTAATGATATAACAACCATAATGGCGTAACAACCATAATGACATAACAACCGTAATGATGTAACAACCGTAATGATATAACAACCATAATGACATAACAACCATAATGATATAACAACCGTAATGATGTAACAACCGTAATGATGTAACAACCGTAATGATATAACAACCATAATGACGTAACAACCGTAATGATATAACAACCGTAATGATGTAACAACCGTAATGATGTAACAACCGTAATGATGTAACAACCGTAATGATGTAACAACCGTAATGATATAACAACCGTAATGATATATCAACCGTAATCATGTACAAAATGTAATGATGTAACAACCATAATGATGTAAAAACCGTAATGATGTAAGAACCATAATAACATAACAACCATAATGATGTAACAACCGCAATGATGTAACAAACGTAATGATGTAACAACCATAATGATGTAAAAAAAAATATGATATAACAACCGTAATGATGTAATAACCGTAATGATGTAACAACCGTAATGATATAACAACCATAATGATATAACAACCCTAATGATGTAACAACCGTAATGATGTAAAAAACGTAATGATGTAACAACCGTAATGATGTAACAACCGTAATGATGTAACAACAGTAATGATATAACAACCGTAATGATGTAACAACCGTAATGATGTAAAAAACGTAATGATGTAACAACCGTAATGATGTAACAACCGTAATGATGTAACAACAGTAATGATGTAACAACCGTAATGATGTAAAAAACGCAATGATGTAACAACAGTAATGATGTAACAACCGTAATGATGTAACAACCGTAATGATGTAACAACAGTAATGATGTAACAACAGTAATGATGTAACAACAGTAATGATGTAACAACAGTAATGATGTAACAACAGTAATGATGTAACAACAGTAATGATGTAACAACAGTAATGATGTAACAACAGTAATGATGTAACAACCGTAATGATGTAAAAAACGCAATGATGTAACAACAGTAATGATGTAACAACCGTAATGATGTAAAAAACGCAATGATGTAACAACAGTAATGATGTAACAACCATAATGATGTAACAACAGTAATGATGTAAAAACCATAATGATATAAAAACAGTAATGATGTAACAACCTTAATGATGTAACAACGGCAATGATGTAACAACCATAATGATGTAACAACCTTAATGATGTAACAACCGTAATGATGTAACAACCGTAATGATGTAACAACCGTACTGATGTAACAACCTTAATGATGTAACAAACATAATGATGTAACAACCGTAATGATGTGACAACCGTAATGATATATATCAACCGTAATGATATAACAACCGTAATGATGTAACAACCATAATGATATATATAAACCGTAATGATATAACAACCGTAATGATGTAACAACAGTAATGATATAACAACCGTAATGATGTAACAACCGTAATGATATAACAACCATAATGATATAATAACCGTAATGATGTAACAACCTTAATGATGTAACAACCGTAATGATGTAACAACCGTAATGATGTAACAACCGTAATGATCTAACAACCATAATGATGTAAGAACCGTAATGATATAACAACCATAATGATGTAACAAACGTAATGATGTAACAACCGTAATGATGTAACAACAATAACGATATATCAACCACAATGATATAACAACCGTAATGATGTAACAACCGTAATGATATAACAACCGTAATGATATATCAACCGTAATGATATAACAACCGTAATGATGTAACAACCGTAATGATATAACAACCGTAATGATGTAACAACCGTAATGATGTAGAAAAACGTAATGATATAACAACCGTAATGATAAATCAACCGTAATGATGTAACAACCTTAATGATGTAACAACAGTAATGATATAACAACCGTAATGATGTAACAACCGTAATGATGTAACAACCACAATGATGTAACAACCATAATGATATAATAACCGTAATGATGTAACAACCGTAATGTTATAACAACCATAATGATGTAAACAACCGTAATGATGTAAAAACCATAATAACGTAACAACCATAATGATGTAACAACCGTAATGACGTAACAACCGCAATGATGTAAAAAATGTAATGGCATAACAACCGTAATGATGTAACAACCGTAATGATGTAACAACCGTAATGATATAACAACCGTAATAATGTAACAACCGTAATGATGTAACAACCGTAATGATGTAACAACCGTAATGATGTAACAACCGTAATGATGTAACAACCGTAATGATGTAACAACCATAACGATATATCAACCACAATGATATAACAACCGTAATGATGTAACAACCGTAATGATATAACAACCGTAATGATATATCAACCGTAATGATATAACAACCGTAATGATGTAACAACCGTAATGATATAACAACCGTAATGATGTAACAACCGTAATGATGTAGAAAAACGTAATGATATAACAACCGTAATGATAAATCAACCGTAATGATGTAACAACCTTAATGATGTAACAACAGTAATGATATAACAACCGTAATGATGTAACAACCGTAATGATGTAACAACCACAATGATGTAACAACCATAATGATATAATAACCGTAATGATGTAACAACAGTAATGATATAACAACCATAATGATGTAAACAACCGTAATGATGTAAAAACCATAATAACGTAACAACCATAATGATGTAACAACCGTAATGACGTAACAACCGTAATGATGTAAAAAATGTAATGGCATAACAACCGTAATGATGTAACAACCGTAATGATGTAACAACCGTAATGATATAACAACCGTAATAATGTAACAACCGTAATGATGTAACAACCGTAATGATGTAAGAACCGTAATGATGTAAAAAACGTAATGATATATCAACCGTAATGATGTAACAACCGTAATGATGTAACAACCGTAATGATATAACAACCGTAATGATGTAACAACCGTAATGATGTAAAAAACGTAATGATGTAACAACCATAATAATGTAACAACCGTAATGATGTAACAACCGTAATGATGTAAAAAACGTAATTATGTAACAACCATAAAAATGTAACAACCGTAATGATGTAATAAAAGCAATGACGTAACAACCGTAATGACGTAACAACCGTGTGCACAGAAGCTCCTGATCAAAAGTATATCGTTCCTGCTATCAACAGACATGTGTGATTGCCCGTCTCAGATTGTGACGAAACCAAAACGCACCTGAAGATGAAAACTTTACAAAGTGAATAACTATGTCATAAAGTGTAACTCCGTGGGTGTTAAGAGAGAGGAGTTATTCATTATTCACACGACTGCATTCCAGTGGGCAGGACAAAGGGAGTTATCAACACCATCATTCAGAGGCAATGCACACAACTTAGAGTAGGGAGAGGAGGGGATTTAAGCAGGTTCTCAAACAAGATGCCCCCACCTGATAACCTTAGCACTGACGTGGTTGTACCATTCCCATGAATGAATTTCCTAATGCAAGTCACAAAGCACAGAGAGGGAGAGAGGGAGGAAGAGAGGGAGAGAGAGAGAGAGAGAGAGAGAGAGGAAGAGAGGGAGAGAGAGAGAGCAAGAGAGAGAGCGCAAGAGAGAGCAAGAGAGAAAGAGAGAGTGAGAGGGGGACCGTGTGAACATTAACGATGAATGGAAGTGATGGTGAAAGATAACATGAACATTCCCCCTCTCCACTTTTTCTTTGCAGGAAATGACCCAAGAGGTGACAACAAATGCGCCCTTACATCTCTGACAAGGAATGTCAGCCAGCTACTTTAGGATACCATTCCTCCCCACCTCACCTCACCTCGCCTCTTTTTATTGTATCTGGGATCTTTTGTGACACCCTTCCTGATGGAGCAACGCCACAATCCATCTTCCTGAAAGTCGGGTTTCGTGGTTTGGCTTAACATCTTTGTTTATACACTTGAAACACTTGGGAGACACCTGAAGGACAGCAGGCCATCCGTGCTATGAGGTCATTCATGTGTCTCAGTCAAGTTTTAAATGACAGTAATCTGTTATTAGAAAGTAAGACAAACATTACGTGACCATCTTCCAGAGGGAAAGGGTCTTTGAGCTCTCTATGATGTCATAGTATTATCATAGTAGACATCTGATCTGGATATTATTATTATATTATTATTATTATATTATGTCAAGTGTGTGACGTTATACATATACAGTCAAGGAACTGGGGCAGTGTTGTTCCCAGAGGCAAATACCCCCTGATTGAAGGTTGTGATGTTTTCCCTAACTATAAAATGCCATAAATATGTTGATATGAATAGAAATCTACAGTGGAGATGTAATACGGTGAATTGACTGCTTACTAATGAGTAGCAACACTTGTCTCTCTATGTTATTATATAATAGGTCTGTGTTCCGATGAAACGTCATTCTCACATTTGCAATGAATCCAATAAATGATGGCCAATAGAAATGAAACCCCCCCTCACCTTTCTTGAACTCCTCCAGCATGGCATCCAGCCTGGTGTCATTGAACACAAAATGCAGCTGATGGCTGTAAAACTTAGTGATGGTTTTCAGCGGCGTAGAGTCATCTGGGTCGACAAACGCCAGGTCCTTCACGAACAATAGATCCACAATGTTGGACCTCTCACCCTCGAACACGGGGATGCGCGTGTAGCCGCTCTCCATAATTTCAGACATGGTGTTGAAGTCGAGGATAGCATCACCTGGAATCATAAAACAATCTCTTAGCGGGGTCATCACGTCCTCCACAGTCTTAGTCCGTAGTTCCAAGGCGCCCTGAATGATGTTCAACTCCTCTTTGACCAGATCATTGTACGGATCCGTGACTCTGAGCATCTCCAAAAGCTTCTCGCGGTTGTACACAGTGCCTATCTCTTGGCCCAAAAGGTAATCTAGAAGTTTGCTCACTGGGTATGAAGCAGGGAAGGTGAGCAGCATGAAAAACTTGGTGAGGAATATGGTGTTGGCTCCAACGGCAAGGCCATGTCTTGAGCATATGGCTTGAGGGACAATCTCTCCAAAGATGACAATTCCAATAGTTGACATCACCACAGCTATCAGCCCAGAACCTGCAATATCATCAAATAAGATAGTTAGAGTTGTATTGACGAGCACGTTGCCTAGGAGAAGTGAGCAAAGCAGGTAATTCCCTTGGCTCCTAACTGGCTCTATCTTTTTGGCATAATTCTTCTCCATCTCTGTGCCACAATTCTGAACTATTTGGAGCTCCATTGGGTCCAGTGCCATCAGTCCCAAGTTCAACCCGCTGAACATGCCTGACAGACACAGCAACATGGAAATAAATATGACTTGAAGCCAGAAGGGGAGCAGAAACCTCTTCTCCTCCACAACTATCACTTTAGTGTCATCTCCGTCGTGGTAAATCCAGGTGTTTTCGGTCCATGGGTCGTGCAGGCCGGCGGCGTGGTGGGCAGGTGTCGAGGTGGCGATGCACAGGTAATACGATTTACTCCTCTCGGTTTTTCGAAGGGGTTTGACCTCGATTTCAACTACTCCCGACGTTCTGCGACTTAGAATTATGTTGGGCAAGATGATTATATCCGAGGTCCTGATACCGCAGGGATGCGCGGACGTATCCTCTTTGCTCCCGTTGTCCCCCGACAAGCTGTCGATGTCCCCAACTGGTCGGATCTGTTCGTGTTCCGTAAATGCAATTTTGGACCAGGTCTCGTTGTTTATGTTTTGCCCGTAGACCCTCAATTTGACACGAGACCGTTCACTCACCCGTAGGTAGCCCCTATCCATAAAGGAAATGTCGTCCGTGTCCTCCAACCGGAGCCCGATGATAACCGTGTCCGACTCTACCCCGCCTTCTTTGCCACTTGTCGAGGTGACCAAACAACCGCTGACAGTTAAGAAAATCATCGTCAGAGCTCGAACCCGGCTAAGTGACGCCATTTTTGCAGAGGGTACTGGGGCCGACGGCTCAGCCATGTTGATAATGGGCAACCTCCTGAATGAAAAGAGCTTTTAAAAATCAGAGCCAATCGGAGTCCGCCTTCATCTCCACCGGGGGTCGCCGTGATTTGTGCAGCATCGGGGACCCAAGCGCTTGGTTCCACTACGAGTCCGAAACTGATTACTCCTAGAGCGAACTCGTGCCTCCCCTGATGTCCCGGAGACAGACGACGGTAGCACCCAATCCAGTGCGGCAGTTGGACGGGGGCGGAGTTTTCGCCGCAGCTCCAACGAATGAAATTCCAAAACAAGCGCACCTCACGCAAAAAAGCCCAAGACACTTTCCTCGTGACTTTTTCAGATGGATTTCAGAGGCAACCAATAAATAATGAATTGGTGGGTAGATCCATAATATTTGATTTATCTGCGTGGAGTGAATGGTGCGTCGTTATGCAATGTTCTCTCCATTGCAGAGGAGAGCGAGAGGTAGAGGGAGAGAGTTATTTCAGCGGGCCGAATAGAATGCATGCTTTTAGGCTATGTGACATTCTTTATGCATTTTAGATTAGTTCCTTAAAATGACCAAACAAGCAGTCACAATGCATTTTATAGCTTAGGGTATGGTATGTCTTGTAGGCTATTTAAAGATGATCTGCAAAGCCTAATTGTAGGGAGGGTTGGTTGACCAACCAAATCAATACAAATGCATGATAGGCATTGGAAATGATATAGATAGACAAAACGTGCAGTAATTGCCATGCGTAATATTAGCCTAATTAACACATAATTACGCAAAATGCCGAGATGCATGTACAAGACATTTTCTTTTGAATACTGTAGCCTACATTGTTCTGGTGTGAAAATAATTATATCATACAAAGTGTGCAAATTAATTAATAATCACCCATCATTAATAGGCAATTTAGCCAACGCATGATGCGGTGTTATGCATGAATCACATTTCAATGGGCTACTTTCACAAAGTAGGCATTGGGCATAGTTTAAAAAACGGAGGGATAGTTAGGACAGTATCACAACATCACATTGAGGTAGTAGAGTCATTATCTGTCCAATCGGGGATTATGATGACAAAGGCACGCATGTCAACTCATGGATAATAGGCCTATTCTGCCTGACATATCAGAACATGGAACAAATAAACGACATCAAATGAAGCACATATGGTTCTACTACAGATATATATGTTTAGTTTTTTCCTGTTTTCGGGTGATGGAATATTTCCGTGCTCTTCAGGGGCTGGTTGTTTATCAACAAAACCGACGCCTGCACAACTATGGGACAAAACCGACAGGGTTGTCTTAGATTGTTGATAACGTGTAAACTACAGTTAGTCGCCAATATTTATTGAAAACCTAAATACAGTTGCACCATGACCACTTGTTGTCTCTCAAATACATCGTTACAGTTGTTGGTTAGGTAGCTAGCCAATTTTAGCCATGTCATCATTGAGGTGACAGTCAAATAACCAACAACAATAAAAATATCTGGCATCAAGAACAAGATAAAACTAGCAGAAACGAGCCACATACAATTCACCACAGGGAAGTTTCTTGTCATTTTTGCTAGCTATCTGGCCATCCAGAACCATAACAACACATGGGCTTCTGCGCCTTTGAAGAGCGCGCAAAGTTTTCTAGATGTCGTCAGCTAACTAGTCTATAGGTGTTATGACAGTGGATGTAGTTGTAGCAGGGATTGTGTCCAACAGTGCGCAGTTGGGAGCGCTGTAGACGCGCACCCACATCTGATTGGAACAGTGCATCTCTGAGATTGCGTGCTCTCCTATAGACGAACAGGGGAGGGTCTTTGAATAGCCTACATATTTGAATTTGGAATCAGACGTCAATATGTGCCAATGTTTATCTCAAATGTTTATAATTGCTAAAGAGCGGTGTAAAGGTAGAAGTGAAAACACAAATATATTTTTTCTCAATTTTGTGCATGCCTCAGCAATTGATCTCTCTCAGTGTCTTTTTCTCGATTGTAGGCTGTCTTTATCCAGGTGTCCTTGTATCCCTGTTCCTGGAAGGGGGAGGACAAAGCAGCAGTGTTAGTCTCACATACAGATATGAATGAGCAGTTCCTACAAATTATCTAGAACTGGCTAATGGGCAGCGTAGGCGTACGTGCTAAGCGACAACGTAAGGTCCGCATCACCGAACATAAGTCACCCATTCGTAGAAACAATCAGCAGTCTCCTGTCGCCAAGCACAGAATTCCATCAGGACATTACAACACTCGATCAAGTTCATCGCGACAGAGAAGGATCACATGCCCTTTGGGGATGATAACTAGTAAAACGATAATGCTTCTTGATCCACTACCTGGACACTGTCTCCCCTAGGGACGTAATGAGGAACTCGATCTCTTTCTGATATTAAAACATTTAGCCTACTGTATCACAGCCATGTTTTGTTTTGTTTGATGATTTATTTGTATCAATATTGTTTCGCCTTTGCACAAGTCATGGGAGCATTTCGCTACACCAGCAATAACATCTGCTAAATATTTGTATGTGACCAATAAAATGTTATTTTATTTGATCAAATGGTTCACAAAATATTATGAACACCTGCTCTTCCAGTGAAATAGACCAGGGATGGGAAACTGGCTGCAAGCGGCCCTTTTGTAGGCCTGCGGATTTATTTATTTGAACTCAGTCGGGGTCTCAACATACTGTTGAGAGTTAGAATAATAGAATACACAAGATGCAATTTCGAAGTTTGGTTGTGCATCAGCAGTCACTCAGTTACCCCATGTCAGCTACGTTTGTTTGATTGTTAAATGAGTCTAGTGGCCAGCTATCGAAACGTGTTGTAAGCATGGTCGAATTACTGACCGGCGTGGGGCACATTGATCATCAGTTAAATATTTGCCTCCCCACTATGACGACTTGTGTAGAATAGCAGGAAATTAGCTGTTAAACGGCAACATGTTCTCTACGGCCAATGGCAAAACGTCCAGAATTGAAGGAAATTAACTTAAAAACATGTTGTTTTTTTTCTTCAGCTATCATGAGGGTGGCTGCTAAAATGTTTTGCCAGCAAGGTGTGGAGGGGGTTATGGATGTGGCTATGCAGACCAGTGGAGGCTGCTGAGGGGAATACGGCTCATAATGATGGCTGGAACAGAGCAAATGGAATAGCATCAAACACATGGAAAACATGTGTTTGATACCATTCCACTGATTCTGCTCCAGTCATTACCACGAGCCCATCCTCCCAAATTAAGGTGCCACCAACCTCCTGTGACGCAGACCCACTAGCCACTGCAGCCCCTCATGATGAGTCAGTTTCCCATCCTTGACATAGAATCCAGATGAAAGCTATGATCCCTTATTGATGTCACTTGTTAAATCCACTTCAATCAGTGTAGATGAAGGGGAGGAGACAAGTTAGAGAAGGATTTTTAAGCCTTGAGACATGGATTGTGTCTGTGTGCCATTCAGAGGGTGAATGGGCAAGACAAGACGCCTTTGAACGGGGTATGGTAGTAGATGCCAGGTACACCGATTTGTGTCAAGAACTGCAATTATGCTGGTTTTTCAAACTCAACAGTTTCCTGTGTGTATCAATAATGATCCACCACCCAAAGGACATCCAGCCAACTTGATTTGATGTTGACTTAATAGGATCCCAATTAGCCAACGCCAATGGAGACAGCGAGTCTTACTGGGGTCTGACAGACAATGAAAAAGACCATTTACATACATCTAAAAACATTAACATGTAGTGTGTTTGAGTCTATCAGTTACACATACATGTCAGTACATACACACAAGTAGAAACTTGACACAATGGTGGGAAGCATTGGAGTCAACATGGGCCAGCATCCCTGTAGATCGCTTTCAACACCTTGTGGAGTCCATGCCGAGATGAATCGAGGCTGTTCCGAGAGGGGGATGCAACTCAATATTAGGAAGCTGTTCTTAATGTTTTGTACACTCAGTGTATATCATGGTGACCTATGATTCTGTCTAAATGTGTTGTCTAACATGTATACCTTTGTAAAAATTGTATATAGAAATAGATTGTCAACTGTGACTTGATTGCTAACCAATTGTCTAATTGAAATGATTAATTGTTGACACCTGTTGTACACTTGAACTTGTATGAATACATACTGCAGGAGTTTCCTCACAAAGCACACCCTTGAAAAATACCTAGTCCAAACGTTGGGTGTTTATGAATGAAATGAAAATACTAAGAATATAACTGATATCCCGAGTGTGCTTTCCCCTGTGGATCAGTGGAGGCTGGTGGAAGGAGATATAGGAGAACGGGCTCATTGTAATGGCTGGAATGGTATTAATGGAACGGAGTCGAGCGTGGTTTCCATATTTGAGATGTTTGATACCGTTCCATTCATTCCATTACTACCATTAGAATAGGCACATCCTCCAATAGCTCCTCACACCAGCCTCCACTGCAGTGGATATATTTTTTGCATTTCTCTCCCACCCACCCATCTTGACATCTAAGGCCTATTTCATTAAAGAGAGACACTGGCCAGTTCTTCACTGCCAGAAATGTGTATTCACAGTTATACAATTAATACATGAACCTAACTTAAGACTTGACAAAAATCCATAGTTTGACATGAATTACAATTATTGTTCATTCATACACAGTATAATCATTCTCTCTGTCTCTCTCATATCTTGGGCACGCCATCACTTGCAACAGGATGACTCTGCGCCACAGCGCCCCCCTGTGGCAGAAGAGACAGTTGCACTCCCCAGCTGCAGCACCAGTTCAAAGGGATTCACCGTGCCCACCTGCAATGACACACAGCACAGGGTTTCCCTGGGAAAATCACTGTGAAACACCGCACGCCATATTTACACAACGTCATGGTAGTGCATTATGTAATAAACTTATATGATAATAACTCCCCTATCTTACAAGGTTAGGGTCCATTCCATAGAACCTCCAGTCAATTCAACAATGTATTTGAAGTTAATTACAGAGAAATACCATTTAAATCATATGAATCACATTTATTACATTACATATCAAACTCCATGTTGTGTCGTATTATGCAACAGCTGTCGGCGACCCTGGATGGGTATTTGTGACTATGCAATATGTTTTGTTATCTGCCATTAGTTGACCTTTTCACCGTTTGCCTGAAGCTGTAGCTTGTACAAGCTGTACATACCTTCCATACAGTTTATTACGGCATGAGATCATGACCTGGGCCCGTATCCACAAAGCATCTCAGAGGAGGAATGCTGATCTAGGATCAGTGTTTGCTTTTTAGGTCATTATAAGGTAAGATTATATGGACATATCCTAGATCAGCACTACTACACTGAGATGCTTTGTGGATACAGGCCCAGATCTGTTTGCCCCTTGAGGTCACTTGCAACAGAGAGTCTAAAAAGGTAGAGATAATAATAATCTAAACTAGAGTTAGGAGCGAACTAACTAAAGTACCTGGTAACTAGCTTTAGGACACAACACCTATTGTCTCTCAGTAAAGGGTTACCAGTAGCTTTGGGACAACATCAGTAGTCTGTGTACTGGTTGGACTCCCTGAGATCTGCATCGTTCTGGTGGTTGGCGACAGAAAATGATCATACATTATAGCCAGCTACACCCCAAAAAACTCCCTCTCAATGATGTTTATTTGATAGCGAGGGACACATTTCACTTTATGTCTGGGTTTCTTTACACCACATCCAGCAGGTACCCCATGCGGTTGGAAAGTGAACCCCTCACAAACCTTGAGTTTCTTTACACCACATCTAGCAGGTACCCCGTGCGGTTGGAATGTGAACTCCTCACAAACCTTGGGTTTCTTTACACCACATCCAGCAGGTACCCCGTGCGGTTGGAAAGTGAACCCCTCACAAACCTTGGGTTTCTTTACACCACATCCAGCAGGTACCCCATGCGGTTGGAAAGTGAACACCTCACAAACCTTGGGTTTCTTTACACCACATCTAGCAGGTACCCCGTGCGGTTGGAAAGTGAACTCCTCACAAACCTTGGGTTTCATAACACCACATCTAGCAGGTACCCCGTGCGGTTGGAAAGTGAACTCCTCACAAACCTTGGGTTTCTTTACACCACATCTAGCAGGTACCCCGTGCGGTTGGAAAGTGAACTCCTCACAAACCTTGGGTTTCTTTACACCACATCTAGCAGGTACCCCGTGCGGTTGGAAAGTGAACTCCTCACAAACCTTGGGTTTCTTTACACCACATCTAGCAGGTACCCCGTGCGGTTGGAAAGTGAACTCCTCAAAAAACCTTGGGTTTCTTTACACCACATCTAGCAGGTACCCCATGCGGTTGGAAAGTGAACTCCTCACAAACCTTGGGTTTCTTTACACCACATCTAGCAGGTACCACGTGCGGTTGGAAAGTGAACTCCTCACAAACCTTGTGTTTCTTTACACCACATCTAGCAGGTACCCCGGGCGGTTGGAAAGTGAACCCCTCAGCAAACCTGTAGTGGCTGAGGATGCTGGCCACCTCTCCATCCACCTCCACTACCTCATCCACCTGGGGGAGAGACACACACACAAATACTACTCACTGTGTATAACACACTCCTGTGGAAAACACACCGGGCACAGATCTAGGATCAGTGTGATCCAATATAACTTCATTTGCCAAACTGTTACAACGGAAATGTGTTTTCTGCTCTGCTTTCAACTTCCCCATTCAACACAAACATACTCATATTGGAGAGGAGCAAAGCCAAACTCCATTTGGCAGAAAAACACAAAACAGTATCTTGTACAAACCTTGAATGTGTACTGAGCGTCAAACTCCAGACTCTCCCCAAAACCAGTGATGTTGCCATTGTATATGACCAGAGAGCCTTTGTTAGAGATTTTGGGGACCTTGAAGAGACGGTAGGTGGCAGAGACAAACAAAGTCGCCTGTAGTTCCAGAGGAAATATCAACGTTTTGAAGAGTCGAGCTTAAAATGTCCCATGTATCATCATCATATCGCTATAGACCCCAGTATGTTATAACAACGGAACCTCTATATGGTAACTTATATGGTTAAAGAGCTGATGGAAAAAAGTGTCACCGTCTCATGTTTAAGACGAGTCAAACACGTCTCACCTAGGATGGCCTCCAGTTGTTCCATGTTGTCCACGGTGATGACATTGGCCGTGACCAATCGCGGGGGGCTGAATCCCACCTCCTGAGCCAATGGCACTAAACACTCCCCTAACGACAGCATTAACATCTACAGATCACCGAGGTTATTAACTGTTGCCGGTACTACACATGAATATAGCAGCTGGAAACAGTCTAAAGCAGTGTGAAATGTAATACAGAAGCTGGTTAGTAGACATACACACCCCACAGGACATTGTGATTCTTGATCTCATCGGAGAGCTTACGGCTACTATAGACATCACTGAAGTACAGCTCTCCACCATCCTGACAACCAGAGAAAGTAGCAAAACATCTTTAAGAAAGGGAAAGGAGGATACCTAGTCAGTCGCATTCAACTGAAATGTTTCTTCTGTATTTCGATGTTACCAAGCAAGGATTCTCTTTCTTCATGACTTTTCACTGACACGTTTAGGTACAGTAAAAGCATATTACTTCTAAGGACTGGAACATGACATGAACCTTCCTTACAAGGTTGAAAGGGTTCATTGAAGTTTTGGTTGGTTGTAACTACCTGATTTCTACATGATAGAGTGTAGCACACAGTGTACCTTCAGCACGCATCACTCAATACTTTTCTCTTGTCTGGGGAAAAATTCACCAGAAAGAAAAACAGATGTGTTCCCAGGACCGAAACAGTACTCCAAAACAAAAACTGAAAAAAGGGGGAATTTGGCTTGCACATAGATACCGTGGCTTGCCAAAGTATTCACCCCCTTGGCATTTTTCCTATTTTGTTGCCTTACAACCTGGAATTAAAATGTATTTTGGGGGGGTCTGTATAATTAGATTTACACAACATGCATACCACTTTGAAGATGCAAAATATTTTTTCTTGTGAAACAAACGAGAAATTAGACAAAACAAGAAATTAGACAAAAAAACTGAAAAGTTGAGCGTGTTATTCACCCCCTCCCCTCAGTCAATACCTTGTAGAGACACCTTTTACAGCAATTACAGCTGCACGTCTCTTGGGATATGTCTCTATTAGCTTGGCACATCTAGCCACTGGGATTTTTGCCCATTCTTCAAGGCAAAATTGCTCCAGCTCCTTCAAGTTGGATGGGTTCCACTGGTGTACAGCAATCTTTAAGTCATACCCCAGATTCTCAATTGGATTGAGGTCTGGGCTTTGACTAGGACATTCCAAGATAAATGTTTCCCCTTAAACCACTCAAGTGTTGCTTTAGCAATATGCTTAAGATCATTGTCCTGCTGAAAGGTGAACCTCCGTCCCAGTCTCAAATCTCTGGAAGACTGAAACAGGTTTCCCTCAAGAATTTCCCTGTATTTAGCGCCATCCATCATTCCTTCAATTCTGACCAGATTCCTAGTCCCTGTCGATGACAAACTTCCCTGCAGCATGATGCTGCCACCACCATGCTTCACTGTGGGGATGGTATTCTCAGGGGGAAGAGAGCTGTTGGGTTTTCACCAGACATAGCGTTTTCCTTGATGGCCAAAAAGCTCAAATTTAGTCTCATCTGACCAGAGTACTCCTGTGTAATGGCTTTTTTCTGGCCACACTTCCATAAAGCCCAGCCCTGTGGAGTGCACGGCTTAAAGTGGTCCTATGGACAGATACTCCAATCTCCGCTGTGGCGCTTTGCAGCTCCTTCAGGGTTATCTTTGGTCTCTTTATTGCCTCTCTGATTAATGCCCTCCTTCCTTGGTCTGTGAGTTTTGGTGGGCGGCCCTCTCTTGGCAGGTTTGTTGTGGTGCCATATTCTTTCAATTTTTTAATAATGGATTTAATGGTGCTCTGTGGGATGTTCAAAGTTTCATATATTTTTTATAACCCAACTCTGATCTGTACTTCTCCACAACTTTGTCCCTGACCTGTTTGGAGAGCTCCTTGGTCTTCATGGTGTCGCTTGCTTGGTGGTGCCCCTTGCTTAGGGGTGTTGCAGACTCTGGGGCCTTTCAGAACAGGTGTATATACTGAGATCATGTGACACTTAGATTGCACACAGGTTGACTTTATTTAACAATTATGTGCCTTCTGAAGGTAATTGGTTGCACCAGATCTTGTTTAGGGGAATCCCCTCTTTCCACTGGGATTCTCTGCCTCTAACCCTATTACAGGGGCTGAGTCACTGGCTTGCTGGGGCTCTCTCATGCCGTCACTGGAGGGGGTGCGTCACCTGAGTGGGTTGATTCACTGTTGTGGTCATCCTGTCTGGGTTGGCGCCCCCCCCTTGGGTTGTGCCGTGGCGGAGATCTTTGTGGGCTATACTCAGCCTTGTCTCAGGATGGTAAGTTGGTGGTTGAAGATATCCCTCTAGTGGTGTGGGGGCTGTGCTTTGGCAAAGTGGGTGGGGTTATATCCTTCCTGTTTGGCCCTGTCCGGGGGTGTCCTCGGATGGGGCCACAGTGTCTCCTGACCCCTCCTGTCTCAGCCTCCAGTATTTATGCTGCAGTAGTTTATGTGTCGGGGGGCTGGGGTCAGTTTGTTATATCTGGAGTACTTCTCCTGTCCTATTCGGTGTCCTGTGTGAATCTAAGTGTGCGTTCTCTAATTCTCTCCTTCTCTCTTTCTTTCTCTCTCTCGGAGGACCTGAGCCCTAGGACCATGCCCCAGGACTACCTGACATGATGACTCCTTGCTGTCCCCAGTCCACCTGGCCATGCTGCTGTTCCAGTTTCAACTGACCTGAGCCCTAGGACCATGCCCCAGGACTACCTGACATGATGACTCCTTGCTGTCCCCAGTCCACCTGGCCATGCTGCTGCTCCAGTTTCAACTTCCACCTGACTGTGCTGCTGCTCCAGTTTCAACTGTTCTGCCTTATTATTATTCGACCATGCTGGTCATTTATGAACATTTGAACATCTTGGCCATGTTCTGTTATAATCTCCACCCGGCACAGCCAGAAGAGGACTGGCCACACCACATAGCCTGGTTCCTCTCTAGGTTTCTTCCTAGGTATTGGCCTTTCTAGGGAGTTTTTCCTAGCCACCGTGCTTCTACACCTGCATTGCTTGCTGTTTGGGGTTTTAGGCTGGGTTTCTGTACAGCACTTTGAGATATCAGCTGATGTACGAAGGGCTATATAAATAAATTTGATTTGATTTGATTTGATTCATAACAAAGGGGGTGAATACATATGCACACACTACTTTTCTGTTTTAAATTTTTTGAAAAAAGTGATTTTTTTTCATTTCACTTCACCAATTTGGACTATTTTGTGTATGTCCATTACATGAAATCCAAATAAACATCGATTTAAATTACAGGTTGTAATGCAACGAAATAGGAAAAACGCCAAAGATGATGAATAACTTTGCAAGGCACTGTAAACAAGTACCACAAAGCGTTGTGTTCAGCGATTGCCCTTTATGATATTAAAAACATTTTAATTGAATGGTCACCACCACACCACACAGTTGTGTAGCTGGTCCTCAGTCATGTCGATGCCTGTGACGTGGCCCTTCTCCCCGACCAGTTGGCTGAGCATGTAGCAGTCTCTCCCACTGCCACTGCCCAGGTCCAGCAGCCCTCCAGACACTCTGGGACCACCAGACCACACCCATAGTACCTGACAGAACAGCAGCAGGTCAAGGGCTACAGGGTGAGTGAATTGAATCAAGTGTAACAGTTATTCATGGACGATTCAATGATCTGATGGATGATCTTATTCACAACAATCGTATCCTTAACAATCTAGAGGCAAGCAGGCAGACACAGACCGACAGAGAAAGAACAACACACAGGCATGTAATTGTGTGTGAAAATGACTTGTTACCAATGATGTTATCAACATGTCATTACATTGTAAGTACAATGTTACAATAGTGAACCCACTTGGTTGTGACTTCAGGATGGATCTTCTTCAGAGCCTTGAGGACGAAGGCTGGGATGGGCTGAGATGGGGCTAAGCAGGCATTACTCTTCAGGTCAGACGTTTTCTTCAGGGTCTTCCCATAGTGGTCCTGAGGGAAGGTTAAAAATACCGACTGTATCGAGATTTATGATTTAAGTCTTATACATTGTTACTTGGCTGCATCTCATTCCATGATGATCCATTTCAGGTTAATGTTCAACTTCATTATTTCAACTAGGCTACCAGTAGCCATAAGCATCCTGCCTGGACATACTGTGATGAATGTACAACACATTAGGAACACCTTCCTAATATTGCGTTGCACCCCCTTTTGCCCTCAGAACAGCCTCAGTTCGTCAGAGCATGGCTCTATAAGGTGTTGAAAGTGTTCCACAGGGATGCTGGCCCATTTTGACTCCAATTCTTCCCACAGTTGTGTCAAGTTGGCTGGATGTCCTTTGGGTGGTGTAGCATTATTGATACACACAGGAAACTGTTGAGCATGAAAAACACAGCCGCGTTGCAGTTTTTGACACTCAAACCGGTGTGCCTGGCACCTACTACCATACCCCGTTCAAACAAACACCCTCTGAATGGCACACAATCCATGTCTCAATTGTATCAAGGCTTAAAAATCATTCTCTAACTTGTCTCCTTCCCTTCATCTACAAAGATTGAAGTAGATTTAACAAGTGACATCAATTAGGGATCATAGCTTTCACCTGGATTCACCTGGTCAGTCTATGTCATGGAAAGAGCAGGTGAGCCTAATGTTTTGTACACTCAGTGTATAAATCCACTCTACTAGTCAGCAATGGGCTACAAATATATGTAAAATGTACTAGCAAAATTAGACTTTAACTCTGTCAGACCTTGACATTCACATGAATCACTGAATCAACGAAACAGCCGTTCCCACATTCCCTATAATAATTTAAGACATGCCATTTAACTATAGTTAAATTAACGGACAGACATTTTCACAACAGAAAAAAACATGATCAAGACAAACATGTCAAACAAGACCTTGCTACAGTAACCTGCAAGTGTATTGTCACGATAAGCCATTGTAACGATGTCGCGATTGTAACGAGTCGTGGGAAACAGTTTGGTCTTTCACTTTGCACAATCTGAAAATTGTAGCATATGCTGGCTGGATTGTGTGACATGTAGAAAGAAATGACACCGCGAGGGGCATGGCCAACAACTTGAATAACATCTACAACTGACACTTGTGGAAGTTTACCGGTGTTCTTTCTTGCGTTCAGCCATTGTGGTCCAAATGACCCGAATTATTACATAAATCTAATAAATAAACATTGGAATCAAAGTTCATTTTACATGACCTGTCATAACAAAATTTTAACTTCCTGGTTCTCTGTACCGCCCCCTATCCTTAAAATTAGAAGTCTCTTTCAAAATAAAATGTTACAACTGGTTTAACACTCCTGTTGTGTTCTGGTCAATTTGGACCGATTTACAAGTTCTCTCTCTCTCTGAAAACATTTTAGTTAATTTATTCTGATTGTCACAAGATTCCATGACTTTGTCCACACAGGGCATCTGCACACACAAAATACATTTAGATTATTTTCATTACATTTTGGGTCAGAATTGACCGGTCATTAGATTTAAATGGGTGAGACTACAATTAGTGTATAAAATTGAGTTCAGGCACATGCCCATTCATCAGATGGTCACACTTCCTCTCCCAGACGCCCACATGCATGTGTGTTTGAGCATGCACATACCTCACTCCACTTCTTGGCTTCCATGGCAACCCCCACAGGAACCATTCCCCAATAGAATCTTTCCCCCATGCCACACATGTTGACATTCTCACAAACAATCACAACCTTTCTCACAGCTCTGGCACATAAAGCTTTTTTGAGGCCTTGCTCACAATTCCCCGGATATTGTGAGGCGGTACAGAGGATAGGGTGCGGTACAGAGAACCAGGAAGTTAACATTTTGTTATGACAGGTCATGTAAAATTTACTTTGATTCCAATGTTTATATCCTTCCTGTTTGGCCCTTCCGGGGGTATCATCGGATTGGGCCACAGTGTCTCCTGACCCCTCCTGTCTCAGCCTCCAGTATTTATGCTGCAGTAGTTTATGTGTCGGGGGGCTAGGGTCAGTTTGTTATATCTGGAGTACTTCTCCTGTCTTATCCGGTGTCCTGTGTGAATTTAAGTATGCTATCTCTAATTCTCTCTTTCTTTCTCTCGCTCGGAGGACCTGAGCCTAGGACCATGCCTCAGGACTACCTGGCATGAGGACTCCTTGCTGTCCCCAGTCCACCTAGCTGTGCTGCTGCTCCAGTTTCAACTGTTCTGCCTGCGGCTACGGAATCCTGACCTGTTCACCGGACGTGCTACCTGTCCCAGACATGATGTTTGCAAGTCTCTAGAGACAGCAGGAGTGGTAGAGATACTCTTAATGATCGGCTATGAAAAGCCAACTGACATTTACTCCTGAGGTGCTGACTTGCTGCACCCTCGACAACTACTGTGATTATTATTTGACCATGCTGGTCATTTATGAACATTTGAACATCTTGGCCATGTTCTGTTATAATCTCCACCTGGCACAGCCAGAAGAGGACTGGCCACCCCACATAGCCTGGTTCCTCTCTAGGTTTCTTCCTAGGTTTTGCCCTTTCTAGGGAGTTTTTCCTAGCCACCGTGCTTCTACACCTGCATTGCTTGCTGTTTGGAGTTTTAGGCTGGGTTTCTGTACAGCACTTTGAGATATCAGCTGATGTTATATAAATAAATTTGATTTCATTTCATTCTGTGGCAGCACAATGACCAAACGATATACTGTATGTGAGGCTCTTGATCATATCTTTGATCATGACACTGGTGAGGAGGAGAGAGGCCAGGAAACTGACAGTGAAGATGCATTAGAGGAGGAAGTGTCAGAAGTTGAAGACAACACAGAATATGATCCAGACCAAGAGACAACCGATGTGGAACAAATCAGTAATGAGGAAGAGGGCCCTGCTGAGGTTTTTGTTACATGTTTTTATTTACTTTTCTTCTCTTTTGCACACCAGTATCTCTACCTGCACATGACCATCTGATCATTTATCACTCCAGTGTTAATCTGCTAAATTGTAATTATTCGCCTACCTCCTCATGCCTTTTGCACACAATGTATATACACTCTCTTTTTTTTCTACTGATATTGACTTGTTTATTGTTTACTCCATGTGTAACTCTGTGTTGTTATCTGTTCACACTGCTATGCTTTATCTTGGCCAGGTCGCAGTTGTGAATGAGAACTTGTTCTCAACTAGCCTACCTGGTTAAATAAAGGTGAAATAAAAATTTTTATTAAAAAACATTCCGGTCAAAGAATGGGAATTTGTCCTGGTCTTCATCCCCACCTGAGAGGAGAGGTCAGCTGAAAATGTTATCAGGATGACCCCAGGGCCAACGAGATACGCCATACCCCGGGTTGATGACATAAAATCCTGCTTCGAACTGTTTCTGACAGAGTCAATCGAAGCTATAGCGATGAACATGACCAACTTGGAGGGGAGGCGCATTTACAAAGACAACTGGAAGGAGGTAGAAAGCCGTGGGTCTCTTGATTTGGCCGGTGTGTACAGACCCAGAAACTAATCGAACACCAGTTTGTGTGATAAATAGCACAATGTTTCATCTAAGTATTTGTTATAGTCAAAATAATCCATTCATTAAGCTTTTTCTTTTAACTCAAAAACAAGTTGTATGAGTTCAGGTCAATGAGGCCTACAGGCCATGAATAGCAAATAGAAGTTCAAAACTTGTAATGTTCACAAGAACTTAAGTTGATTAAAAGAGCTAACACAACATTAGGTGATAATATATGTATCATTATGGATTTACAAGCAGCTATAATGGGGCGGTCATTTTGGACCGGGAACACAGACTTAACAAACACAACAAGAGGGTTAACGGAGCAAATTATACACGTTACAGCTAATATTATTTCTTATAGCACTGATTTTCAACTCACCTTACCTCGTCCATTTGATTAAAATCCAGCTTTCCAATCATTTATCAATTCAGCCGTGTGGAACACAAACAAAGAACACAACATTGCAAAGAAAAGTATTTCTGGTTTACATTTATTGAACATGTGTCAATTTCGCTGGTGTAATAAAATGCCTTTCGAACAAAAAACTGAAAATGTGCACAACCACCTTACATCCCGTGTGGAAACAGCATAATATCTTTGGCATGATGTCCATTATTCACAATAGAATATTATCACATCATTCAATAGGTCATTTAATCTGTGCATTGAGTTCCCTGTATCTTCACCTTCACACTCTTTTGATTGATTGAAGGAGATTGAATGTTTCCAGAGTACAACAATTCTATACTCAACAATAAAATAGAAATTAATCATTCACTAACTAAAAAACTAATGATTGTAGACTGACATTTTCCCACGACAGATTTAAATGTAGCTAGTTTTGTGAATAAATGCGTTGTATGATATTATAATACACAATTTTCCAATGTCGATCAAAATCTTTACAATTTCATTACACAAGTTGACAAAGACATCCGTCCAAAATGCAGAATAGTTGACCTTTGTTGTACCACAATTATAGAATATTCTATTTGTTTCTACAAAATGCAAAATAGGCCTATATAAAGCACTTATGATAGCTTGGTTCTCGTAACTAAAAGTTTTTTTGTTGTTGTACCCGTTTCTCCTACGGACCTGTATGTTTCACTAACGCACAATCATTGTGGGCGATCGCAAACATGACAGTTTCTCAGAGATGCACACTACAATCATGTAATCAATATCTCAGAGCAGAACCAATCACGTCCTAGACTCCGATAGAGGCCCATACTGTGTGGTAAGCGTTGTTTTTTTTATACCCATGTAGAATTAATCTCAACGACACATTAGAAAACCATCCTTTACAAAACAAATAGTAACTGATTCAATTTCAAAGAAAAAAGAAAGAAAAAGGACAGGATTTACAGATACAACTTTTTTTTAAATGTTTGACTAATTTCTTTGTCTCCATTATTAGAGTTACATATATTCATGTGCAAAATAAAAGGATTGTGTCACACAAAATGTGTTAATGCACTTGGGTCCCTGTGACAACAGGGTTGTAGGAGAATAAAAAACAACATAAGGCTGAAAGGTCTTATGTGGAACAGTAACATTCACACGCAGTGTTTCATGTCAGGCTCTTCCTGTACAGTATTACTCCGAGTCAGTATTCATGTCATAAGAATTAACTGCCCTCGACAACGCCCACCAACTGGGGAAAACAAACGTTCTTCAAACGTGGCTTCAGGCTATTCGGTGTGGAAGAGTGAGAAATTGTGGGGACCCGGTGTCAAAGGAGGCTACACTTTAGCTACGTGTGTGGAAGATATTTTATCACAGATAAGACATTTAACTTGATTAGTACAGTCCGTTTGGATCTCCACTCACTACTTGTAGCTTTATAGCTTGTCCGTTTGTGTTGGCTAGCTTAATGTTCTGGTTCAGGGCTCTCCAACCCTGCTCCTGGAGAGCTACCATCCTGTAGGTTCACTCCAACCCTAATCTAGCACACCTGATTCTAAAAATGAGCTGTTGATAAACTGAATCAGATTAGTTACAACTGGGTTTGCGAGTGAAAACCTACAGGAGGGTA
The DNA here is from genome assembly GCF_002021735.2 of Oncorhynchus kisutch. NCBI lineage: Eukaryota > Metazoa > Chordata > Actinopteri > Salmoniformes > Salmonidae > Oncorhynchus > Oncorhynchus kisutch. The sequence goes on along the minus strand of NC_034174.2, from coordinate 70,761,684 downwards.
GCTCTCCAGGAACAGGGTTGGAGAGTCCTGTTCTGGTTGGTAGCTCACTAGCACGCAGTCACTCACGTAGTTAACATTAATGCCATCATGAAAACGAGGGAAGCCCCTGACAACATTACATTATTCTAAGTAGTGAGAACGCTCAGGAGCAGGAAAAGTTTAATAGTAATCTTTACACATGTTGTACTTTTCTTAAATGTAGTTTTGTAATTGACTAAGACAAGCAGACAAGAAAATAGCTTTTGGAAAAAGGTCAAGTTTTTGCTGTGAGCCAACGGGGTAACCAAAGTAACCATGGGTTGTTTTCCCCACAGGCAGGCAGGGCCACCATGTTCTATTTCATACCGACTGGGACTATCACATTACAGAAGCATACATCGTCGCCATGACGATCTACACTGCACTGCTTGACAATGTTCCTGTACCGCTTCAGTGTATTTGTCCAGGATGTTACTTCCTGTGAACAGACACAGGAAGTAGCTGCAATGATTTCCAGTAGCTTGGTACACTGAGCATAGGAGTTGGCAAGACAGCACAAACTGATCTGGGACCAGGCTAGAGTTGCACCAGTGTATACTTACACTATACTGGTCGCACCAAACGTCAGGTCAGCATCCACTGACCAGACTATCAATCTCCTCCAGCTTGCATAAGTCTTTACACAATCTCCTTTCGCCTCCTCTTGGCAAAGGCAGACAAAGGAGGAGATTTATGCAGTCTGTAGGTCGGTTGTTGATAGGCTAAACCTCTCCTCCGGTCTCCTTGTACATTGCAGTTAAGGCCACCATTACAGTATGCCAAATGGGCTTTAGCTATCAACATCAGGCTTTTAAGTCCAGACTCTGGGATAAAATACAACTTCCTACTCGTCACACACACACACACACACACAATATCTCAGACAGTCACACACACACACAAAAGTCTTGACTCCCACTCCTGGTTCTCTCTCCCTCCTCTGTGAAGATGTTCTTTAGCTTAGCGTAGCTCAGCCCTGGGCTTCTGTGCTGTTGCCATGGTGAGGGGTCCCCTCAAGCTCGTTGATGGTGTGGAGGAGCAGGCACACCGGGGGCTGGGTGGGTTGTGTCATGGCGGGTGGTGGCAGGGAGGTGGATCCTGTTGCCGACCCGCACTCCGACCTACTTTCGGGTCCATCCAGGGCTAGCTCCTCTTCTACTCCCGGAGCGGGGTGACCGCACCCATCGCAGAAGTCTCCTCCTTCCTGCTCCTCAACCTTCTCCCCCATTAGGCTATCCTTCTCCCTCAGCTCCTTGCCCTCCTGGCTTCCAATACTTGTACTACCACCACGGTCACATACGCACACCTCGATACCCGAGTCACCCGTGAAACGGCGCCGCCGCCCAAGAGCCCCCCTATTATCTTTGTCCTCCTGGGCACAGCTCTCGGGCCCCCCTAGGTCCCCGAGTAACAGGGGCTCCTTGCAACTCTTCTCTGGGCCACTAGGCTCCTCTGTAGAGGCCTCCTGGGGCCCTAGCGCTGGTCCACCATCCTGGGGCTCCTGAGGCCTATTGTCTGCCTTGTGTCTGTTGTAGCCAATGGTGGGAACCCCAATGCAGTGGGGCTCTTCCAGGCTCCGCCTGGAGCAAAGGGTGTCGGACACTGGGGGCACCGGAGTGGTCTGGATGCTCGGGCAGTGTCCCAGTCCCAGGCCGTCCTGTGGGTCCGTGGGCATGGGGCTGACTGTATGGAAGACACTGTAGGGAGGGGGAGGGGTTGGAGGGCGGTTTACCACCTCCTCGTAGTCAGGTAGGAGGGAATTTGGAAGAAACCCTGGAAGTGAAGAAGAGAGGGACACATAAAGGACAGTTAGGATTAACTGAAAATGATTGCAAGGAAAACATGTTGCAAGGTTGGCATTGAACCAAGACCCGGCGGCATTGAACCAAGACCCGGCGGCATTGAACCAAGACCCGGCGGCATTGAACCAAGACCCGGCGGCATTGAACCAAGACCCGGCGGCATTGAACCAAGACCCGGCGGCATTGAACCAAGACCCGGCGGCATTGAACCAAGACCCGGCGGCATTGAACCAAGACCCGGCGGCATTGAACCAAGACCCGGTGGCATTGAACCAAGACCCGGTGGCATTGAACCAAGACCCGGTGGTTAAGGTTTCCTGCAATCTGGGGCATGAAACAGGGCTGTGTTTCATCCCATACCAAAACAAAACCGCAACTCCTAGTTCAAACAAAGGACTGGAGTTGAGTCAAGGTAGCGCTGCCAGGCAGTGACTAAACTCTGTTTGATGCAAAAATTGCCATTGAGAAATATCCCCCCCTAGCCGAGAGGGAAAACCACAAAAATTCCAAGGTACAATGTTTGAGTAAGCTTTAGCACTGGGGAATAACAATGTAATGTAGTCAGACAGAAACGCAGAAGGAGAGAACTACTGAGACTGAAGTTGAGTATGTATGAAGCTTAGTGCTCTCGTGTTTCATTGCGCCACGGTAACGATAGGACTGAAATAGAAGGGCATTGCGCAATAATTCCATGCTGTTGACTACTACCAGTATAACACTGTGCATCTGTGCAGTTCCTCCTAAGCTCTATCACACCATGCCATGGTTAATACGGGCAGCACACCATGCAATAACGCAATATGACGGTAACGACGTCAATGACGGACTACCACGAGTCTGACACTGTGTACAGAACACGACGCTCTCTCGTGTTGTGGGTGTCAAGCCGTGCCACACGGGGAGCTCTGATAGGCGGGACTCTTACTGAAGTAGAACGGAAGGGAGGTGTAGTTGTGCGCCTCGCGGTAGGCGATGAGGTTGATCTCATGCTGGCGCTGCTGCTGCTGCAGCCGGTGCTTGGTGCGCCGGTGGTGACACACGCAGCAGCAGCTCAGGATGAAGATGATGACCCACACCAGCCAGAACCCTGCCGGAGACAGAGACACAGTAGAAAGACTGAAACATAGACATAATGTTAATACGTGTTATTCATGTCTCTAAGGTGAAACTACTGTAAAAGTACTGCTGAATAGAAGGAGTGACATATTGTTTTTGAAAGCAACAGAGAGCTACAGTACATTACTACTGTAAACATCTAGTGCCTGTACAGTGAATGCCAGTAGTGACAAATTGCTAGTGAATGCAATAGTGAGATATAGTGCACCACTACACAGTAACAACATGGAGGCAGAGCCATAGATATTGGCCAACAACCCTCCAGGTTTGTTCTAAACGTTGTTCCTTAGCAAGGATGTAACTGCATTGGAACTTTTGCTACCAACAGTGTACCATGGTGTCAATTGGTATTCTACATCCCAATCGGAGTTCACAGTTCATGTTGTAGCTCATTCATCACGGCAAAAAGCAGAGGACCTAACTCCTGGGATGAGGGAGGAGGAAGTGATATGCAGAGGACCTAACTCCTGGGATGGGGGAGGAGGAGGCAGTGATATGCAGAGGACCTAACTCCTGGGATGGGGGAGGAGGAGGCAGTGATATGCAGAGGACCTAACTCCTGGGATGGGGGAGGAGGAGGAAGTGATATGCAGAGGACCTAACTCCTGGGATGGGGGAGGAGGAGGAAGTGATATACAGAGGACCTAACTCCTGGGATGGGGGAGGAAGAGGGAGTGATATACAGAGGACCTAACTCCTGGGATGGGGGAGGAGGAGGCAGTGATATGCAGAGGACCTAACTCCTGGGATGGGGAGGAGGAGGCAGTGATATGCAGAGGACCTAACTCCTGGGATGGGGGAGGAGGAGGAAGTGATATACAGAGGACCTAACTCCTGGGATGGGGGAGGAGGAGGAAGTGATATACAGAGGACCTATCTCCTGGGATGGGAGAGGAGGAGGCAGTGATATGCAGAGGACCTATCTCCTGGGATGGGGAGGAGGAGGAAGTGATATACAGAGGACCTATCTCCTGGGATGGGGAGGAAGTGATATACAGAGGACCTTTCTCCTGGGATGGGGAGGAGGAGGAAGTGATATACAGAGGACCTATCTCCTGGGATGGGGAGGAGGAGGAAGTGATATACAGAGGACCTATCTCCTGGGATGGGGAGGAGGAGGAAGTGATATACAGAGGACCTAACTCCTGGGATGGGGGAGGAGGAGGAAGTGATATACAGAGGACCTAACTCCTGGGATGGGGGAGGAGGAGGAAGTGATATACAGAGGACCTAACTCCTGGGATGGGGGAGGAGGAGGAAGTGATATACAGAGGACCTAACTCCTGGGATAGGGGAGGAGGAGGAAGTGATATACAGAGGACCTAACTCCTGGGATGGGGGAGGAGGAGGAAGTGATATACAGAGGACCTAACTCCTGGGATGGGGGAGGAGGAGGAAGTGATATACAGAGGACCTAACTCCTGGGATGGGGGAGGAGGAGGCAGTGATATACAGAGGACCTAACTCCTGGGATGGGGGAGGAGGAGGAAGTGATATACAGAGGACCTAACTCCTGGGATGGGGGTGGAGGAGGAAGTGATATGCAGAGGACCTAACTCCTGGGATGGGGGAGGAGGCAGATATGCAGAGGACCTAACTCCTGGGATGGGGAGGAGGAGGAAGTGATATACAGAGGACCTAACTCCTGGGATGGGGGAGGAGGAGGAAGTGATATACAGAGGACCTAACTCCTGGGATGGGGGAGGAGGAGGAAGCAGATATACAGAGGACCTAACTCCTGGGATGGGGGAGGAGGAGGAAGCAGATATACAGAGGACCTAACTCCTGGGATGGGGGAGGAGGAGGAAGCAGATATACAGAGGACCTAACTCCTGGGATGGGGGAGGAGGAGGAAGTGATATACAGAGGACCTAACTCCTGGGATGGGGGTGGAGGAGGAAGTGATATGCAGAGGACCTAACTCCTGGGATGGGGGAGGAGGCAGATATGCAGAGGACCTAACTCCTGGGATGGGGAGGAGGAGGAAGTGATATACAGAGGACCTAACTCCTGGGATGGGGGAGGAGGAGGAAGTGATATACAGAGGACCTAACTCCTGGGATGGGGGAGGAGGAGGAAGCAGATATACAGAGGACCTAACTCCTGGGATGGGGGAGGAGGAGGAAGCAGATATACAGAGGACCTAACTCCTGGGATGGGGGAGGAGGAGGAAGCAGATATACAGAGGACCTAACTCCTGGGATGGGGGAGGAGGAGGAAGCAGATATACAGAGGACCTAACTCCTGGGATGGGGGAGGAGGCAGATATGCAGAGGACCCAAGTCCTAGTACAGTAAATAAGCTTTAAATGAGTGTCAGAACTGACTTGTCTTTTTGAAAAATGTGTGGCGTGCATGCAGAACATGTACTGTATGTTCAGTACATGCATGTTCACGTGCAGTGATGTAAAGTACTTAAGTATAAATACCCCCAAAACTACTTAAGCAGTACTTTAAAGTATCTGTACTTTACTTTTTACTCCACTACATTCCTTAAGAAAATATACTTTTTACTCCATACATTTTCCCTGACACCCAAAAGTACTTTTGTAACAATTGAAATGCTTAGCGGGACAGGAAAATGGTCCAATTCACACACTTATCAAGAGAACATCCCTACTGCCTCTGGTCTGGCCGACTCACTAAACACAAATGCTTCATTCGTAAATGATCTGTTAAGTGTGCCACTGGTTAACCGTAAATAAATAAAAAACAAGATAATTTTGCCATCTGGTTTGCTTAATATAAGAAATGTGAAATGATGTACACTTATTTCAAACCAAAGACTTAAGACTTTTAGTCAAGTAGTATTTTACTGGGTGACTTTCACTTGAGTCATTCTCTATGAAGGTATCTTTACTTTTACTCAAGTATGACAACTGGGTACTTTCTCCACCACTGTTCACGTGTACAGGTGAATGTGAGGGGACACTGCTATATGACTAAAATGCAAATGTGTTTCAGAGCGGGAGAATGAGAGTGAAAGGTAGAGAGTGTGTGTGTGGGTGTGTGTGATATCTTAGAGAGAGAGAGAGAGTCCTTACACCAGAGTTCATAGTAGTAACTGCAGCACTGTGACTCCCCACAGCAGTGTCCTGATTCGCAGACGTAGCTCTGGTTGTTCAGCCCCTCACAGTGCAGAAGGCTCTGGAAGACAAGAAGAGACAAGTCAATAAGTGTAAAAACCGTATGTCCACCACCTGGGTCGTGTTCATTAAGTCACAATGTAGCGAAACCTTTGCAATGAACAACGGAAATAAGCATTTCATATCGGACAAGCCCAGGTCGTTTCTTGCCGTGTCAGTCTGTGTTCTTCCATCTGTTGCCTAGTGAATATGACCCAGCACCCGCCACTCAAATACTGATGTTCATTCTTGTTAGTCATCATCTTGATAAAAAGGTGCTACCCCTAGAATTTCTCAGAATTTCTTCCCTATGTGGAAGCTAGGTGTATTGCAACATCACTAGGCTGCATTCAAAACAAATCTCCCCCTCATCCCCTTTTCCTGTAACATGGCAGAGACTCGCGCTCGAGCCTTACTTTCACTTTTGGTCCACCAGCTTCAAACAGCTGGAAAAACTATACTGAACAAAATATATATATAAATAAATAAAATAATCGCAACATGCAAAAAGGTCAATTTTTACTGAGTTACAGTTCATATAAGGAAATCAGTCAATTCAAATAAAATTCCTTATGCCCTAATCTATGGATTTCACATGACTAAGAATACAGATCTACATCGGTTGGTCACAGATAACAAAAACAAAGTAGGGACTGGATAAAAAACGGTCAGTATCTGCTGTGTGTGACCACCATTTGTCTCATGCAGTGCGACATCTCCTTCAGAGTTGACCAGGCTGTTGATTGTGGCCTGTGGAATGTTGTCCCACTCTTCTTCAATGGCTGTGCGACGTTGATGCATATTGGCGGGAAGTGGAACAAGCTGTCGTCCATGTTGATCCAGAGCATCCCAAACAAGCTCAAAGGGTGACATGTCTGGTGAATATGCAGGCCATGGAAGAACTACGACATTTTCAGCTTCCAGGAATTGTGTACAGATCCTTGCGACATGGGGCCGTGCATTATCATGCTGAAACATGTGGTGATAGCAGCAGTTGAATGGCAATGGGCCTCAGGATCTCATCACGGTATCTGTGTGCCATCGATGAAATGCAAGTGTTCGTTGTCCGTAGCAAATCAAATCAAATTTATTTATATAGCCCTTCGTACATCAGCTGATATCTCAAAGTGCTGTACAGAAACCCAGCCTAAAACCCCAAACAGCAAGCAATGCAGGTGTAGAAGCACGGTGGCTAGGAAAAACTCCCTAGAAAGGCCAATACCTAGGAAGAAACCTAGAGAGGAACCAGGCTATGTGGGGTGGCCAGTCCTCTTCTGGCTGTGCCGGGTGGAGATTATAACAGAACATGGCCAAGATGTTCAAATGTTCATAAATGACCAGCATGGTCGAATAATAATAAGGCAGAACAGTTGAAACTGGAGCAGCAGCATGGCCAGGTGGACTGGGGACAGCAAGGAGTCATCATGTCAGGTAGTCCTGGGGTATGGTCCTAGGGCTCAGGTCAGTTGAAACTGGAACAGCAGCATGGCCAGGTGGACTGGGGACAGCAAGGAGTCATCATGTCAGGTAGTCCTGGGGCATGGTCCTAGGGCTCAGGTCCTCCGAGAGAGAGAAAGAAAGAGAGAAGGAGAGAATTAGAGAACGCACACTTAGATTCACACAGGACACCGAATAGGACAGGAGAAGTACTCCAGATATAACAAACTGACCCCAGCCCCCCGACACATAAACTACTGCAGCATAAATACTGGAGGCTGAGACAGGAGGGGTCAGGAGACACTGTGGCCCCATCCGAGGACACCCCCGGACAGGGCCAAACAGGAAGGATATAACCCCACCCACTTTGCCAAAGCACAGCCCCCACACCACTAGAGGGATATCTTCAACCACCAACTTACCATCCTGAGACAAGGCTGAGTATAGCCCACAAAGATCTCCGCCACGGCACAACCCAAGGGGGGGGCGCCAACCCAGACAGGATGACCACAACAGTGAATCAACCCACTCAGGTGACGCACCCCCTCCAGGGACGGCATGAGAGAGCCCCAGCAAGCCAGTGACTCAGCCCCTGTAATAGGGTTAGAGGCAGAGAATCCCAGTGGAAAGAGGGGAACCGGCCAGGCAGAGACAGCAAGGGCGGTTCGTTGCTCCAGAGCCTTTCCGTTCACCTTCCCACTCCTGGGCCAGACTACACTCAATCATATGACCCACTGAAGAGATGAGTCTTCAGTAAAGACTTAAAGGTTGAGACCGAGTTTGCGTCTCTGACATGGGTAGGCAGACCGTTCCATAAAAATGGAGCTCTATAGGAGAAAGCCCTGCCTCCAGCTGTTTGCTTAGAAATTCTAGGGACAATTAGGAGGCCTGCGTCTTATGACCGTAGCGTACGTGTAGGTATGTACGGCAGGACCAAATCAGAGAGATAGGTAGGAGCAAGCCCATGTAATGCTTTGTAGGTTAGCAGTAAAACCTTGAAATCAGCCCTTGCTTTGACAGGAAGCCAGTGTAGAGAGGCTAGCACTGGAGTAATATGATCAAATTTTTTGGTTCTAGTCAGGATTCTAGCAGCCGTATTTAGCACTAACTGAAGTTTATTTAGTGCTTTATCCGGGTAGCCGGAAAATAGAGCATTGCAGTAGTCTAACCTAGAAGTGACAAAAGCATGGATTAATTTTTCTGCATCATTTTTGGACAGAACGTTTCTGATTTTTGCAATGTTACGTAGATGGAAAAAAGCTGTCCTTGAAATGGTCTTGATATGTTCTTCAAAAGAGAGATCAGGGTCCAGAGTAACGCCGAGGTCCTTCACAGTTTTATTTGAGACGACTGTACAACCATTAAGATTAATTGTCAGATTCAACAGAAGATCTCTTTGTTTCTTGGGACCTAGAACAAGCATCTCTGTTTTGTCCGAGTTTAATAGTAGAAAGTTTGCAGCCATCCACTTCCTTATGTCTGAAACACATGCTTCTAGCGAGGGCAATTTTGGGGCTTCACCATGTTTCATTGAAATGTACAGCTGTGTGTCATCCGCATAGCAGTGAAAGTTTACATTATGTTTTCGAATAACATCCCCAAGAGGTAAAATATATAGTGAAAACAATAGTGGTCCTAAAACGGAACCTTGAGGAACACCGAAATTTACAAACCATTCACAGAGACAAACTGATATCTTTCCGACAGATAAGATCTAAACCAGGCCAGAACATGTCCGTGTAGACCAATTTGGGTTTCCAATCTCTCCAAAAGAATGTGGTGATCGATGGTATCAAAAGCAGCACTAAGGTCTAGGAGCACGAGGACAGATGCAGAGCCTCGGTCCGATGCCACATGCCTGCCCAAAGCATAACCCCACAACGTTGACAACAGAAAACCATTTGCACACACAACACTATACAAGTAATGTGCAGTTGTGAGGCTGGTTGGACATACTGCCAAATTCTCCAAAACAACATTGGAGGTGACTTATGGTAGAGAAATTAACATTAAATTATTTGGCAACAGCTCTGGTGGGCATGCCTGCAGTAAGCATGCCACTTGCACACACCCTCAAAACTTCAGACATCTGTGGCATTGTGTTATGTGACAAAACTACACATTTTAGAGTGGCGTTTTATTGTCCCCGGCACAAGGTGCACCTGTGTAATGATCATGCTGTTTAACCAGCTTCTTGATATGCCACACCTGTCAGGTGGATGGATTATCTTGTTAAAATGAGAAATGCTCACTAACAGGGATGCAAACCAATTTGTGTACAACATTTTAGAGAAATAAGCTTTTATTGCAAATGGAACATTTCTGGGATCTTTTATTTCAGCTCATGAAACATGAGACCAACACTTTACAGGCCGTGTTCGTATTTTTCTTCAGTGTATATATTTTGTTGTTGAAAGTATATTTCACAGCGATTTAGATTGAAAAGTGTAGGGAATCATTGTGCAATGCTTGTTTTCGCACAAACTGAAATAGAGCGAACCGTGTAGAATTTTAGCAACTAGGAAAAAAGTGATTTCTACATTGGCCACTTGACTCCATTTCCACTAAATACACAGCCAAAGTCAAAACAGCTTTCCTATTTTGACAATCGATGTCGCTCCGCGGGAGAAGTCAATGGGTAAATATCACAGCTATTCACAACACTGGCGGGGAAGTAATACTGTAAAACATTTTTACCCATTGATTAGGACCATTGATGGACATCTCCTGAAATTACAATGCAAAAATAAATCCTTTGTGTAGCACCTTCAACTCATGATAGCATTATGGAGCATTGACTGAAACATCAACTATAAGATCACAACATACAGCAGTTGAGCTATCTCTACAGAAATTGCTCTGGCGATTAGACCTAGCTACACTCTCACAGATACTGTAACTGTACGGGACCTGAATAACAAATACATGTATTCATCAAACAACTGGTTAACAACTAGTTAGTAAAGCCTATAGACTATATCAAGACGTTCAGACAGTTGATAGACTAGTGATCACTCATATTTGCATGTTGCCCTCTAGGGTTTAGGCTAGGTCGCTTTATCAGCACTCACAGATACTGTACCTGACCAGAATAAATAAATAATAAAATAAGTCTCTCTAAAATATAAGATAAAAACAAAGATCAATAACTGATTAGTCGTGTTCCATGTAGCCTATAGGGTCTGGAAGAACTAGGTCCAGACATAAGTGGTAGTATTGAACCTCTCAATCATCCCTCTTATACATGGGTGCCAAGCTGCTAGAATGTCCACGGCTCAGATTTCCTCATCACTTACCATTCAGGCGCTAGTAGCCTCAGCCTCATACAACATTCAATACAACAGAGTGAACAGAGAGACATGGCCCACACTGGAACAAACACACCAAGTTAGTCTAGCCTAGAGAAACACAATGTACAGACACAAGCTGCTTGTTTGCGTAGATGACGGCCTAAATGTGCCTCCAGTCAAACAGGAACTAGCCTGTTAGCCTACATCAGAAGCTTGTAGAACCTGACACATCAAAGACACACTTAAAAATCAGTGGCAATACAAACATTCTTTCAATCATTCAGTTTCTACTTTCCAAGGGGACAGCAGGAATAGCCATTGATAAAGAATGAACTAAAACCAGAAACCAGACAAGGAAGACAGCCAAGGAAGCCTCTCATCAAAAACGGCTTCAGAATATATATTGATTTATCAGGCAACCCCTACCAGGCTACACATTATCTACAAGATTAGATTATGGATTAAATCCCGAGGAGAAATGTTAGCCAAGGTTTTCTATACCCGTTTCCTTTCCAGCTGGAGAGGCATAACTGTCCAAAATTCCTAAATCCCAAGGAGCGCAAGTGCTTTCAACTCAAGGGTCGTTATCCTTCCAGTCCACAGATGAAAAAAGTGAAAGAGCACACACAAAACCAAGCAAAAGAGGGGACAAGGATTTCTCTAAGGAAATGTCCAAGCGGCAGTGGAGTGTGAGCTGCCAGCCAGAGTAGAGGACTGCATGGTAATGAAGAGTGGAGCACCCTCGGTATTCAAAACGGCAGGCGGAGTTTGTGTGTCCGAATGAGGACAGTTATAAACACAGGAATAGTGAAACCCAGCCACAGATCAACTTCACGCACACACTAGCCTATGCGTTTCCACTAGGAAAGTCTGGAGCATCTCCACAGTGCATCTTTTTAACAACCTCCCACAAAATTGTTTACACCATACAACTACATTGTATGACATGGCATAAGCCCATCACACAAAAAAAACTAACAGGTTAAAGCTGAAAACTGCAGAGAAACTAGGATACTGTTTGGTTTGGAGGCATTTTCAGGTCAGAGACCTTTGGCTTTAGAGGAGATCAAGAACTCCCTGGCTCCCAGGGGCTGTTGTCAAGAACCGAAGTGCAAAGATATAACCCTTAGGCCTATGACGTGATGTTTTTGTTACTTGTTGTTGTATTTGTGCTAGGGTGTTGGTTCCAGTCCAGTTAGCACGATAGGCTAGGCCTAGAAACAAAAACTAAAGCCAAATCCATGTAAGAATACTATTTGGACAACAAATTGCCTAAGCCAAGGTTAAGAGATTTAAAAAAGTCTAGGTTAAGAGATAAAAAAGCCAAGGTTAAGAGATAAAAAAGCCAAGGTTAAAAGATGAGAAAGCCAAGGTTAAGAGATGAAAAGTTGTTTTTTTGGGGCGTCTGAATTTTCTATCGCCTAGGAGACGTATCAGACAAGACATTGAGCCAACAAAGAATCTCGACAGACAACATTCCTCAGTCTCTCAGCCTTCGACAATAGGCTGCTGCAGGATGGAACAACCATCCCTTCTCATACTACAGTAGAAGATTAGGGATGGGTGGATTGTGTTACTAACTCTGCCAGAGCCTACAGGCATAATAGAGATTAATTAAATGTAAAATCGACCATAATGAGAAGGTGCTGAAACAACCAGACATACAAGAACAGTCCGGTGTCACTGCTTGACTATCAGAACATTTTTTCTCTTGGACAGCTGCTAAAAAGTGACTAAGTGGATTCTTGACCGTGTTCATATGATATAGCATTTGATCTGGCATGAATACGCACAAACCTGCCATACTGACAGACTATCGATGCTGTATACTAGTGTCTAAGCTAAATTATTTATGGAGGATCTACCTTTTCATGCAAAGAAGCATGTTAGTTTCAAATTCTTAGTAGGCACATCGCTAAAAACTACAAAATGTCTTGAATGAAAAAGAAAACCCAACTGAGTCTTTCTCAGGCCTGTAAGCTACATGACAGGCAAAGAAATCTCAACCAGCAAAGCATTCTTTTGGACTGACATATTGCATACAGGGTTCACTACTGCAGCCAAAACAATCGGAGATGTTTGGGTGTCAGGGCTTGACCTACAGGGGAGCTTTAGGAAGCCCTCGTCAGTGGCTTGCTTGGGCCAGTGATTCTTTTTTTAATAACGCTATTTTAATCTAGGTTATATAATTGATCTATAGAAAACAAAAGATGGATTTCCGAAGCTGTTTGTTCGATATGTTGATTGTTTACCACACACACGCTACACACATATAGCCCACATATAATCTGTCGGGGCAGAGAGCTTGCGGAGCTCAAATTGCTGGTCGTTGCGTGGAGCCAAGACCGACAGTCACCATGGAATAGTCTGCCTTTAAAAAAATCTGACATTTCCTTTAGAGCAAGGCTCTCCAACCCGGTTCCTGGAAAGCTACGCTCCTCAATGTTTTCGCTTCCAGGTAACTTCGGATTCAGTTAATCAACCAGCTAATTATTCCAATCAAGTGCACTAGATTAGGCTTGGAGCAAAAAACTACAGTAGCTCTCCAGGAACAGAGTTGGAGAGCCCTATGTCTATGCTCTTTGGTCCTTGAAAAGTCATTGAAGTTATGGTAGTTGATTTAAGCCAGACTTCATTAGCGTGTGCGTTGGGAACATGACTATTTAGTCAGGCAAAACGCACATTATTTTTTACATATTTTAGAAGGTCAAAATAATCCAAAATGTCAATGCATAAGGCCTTTAAATAAATTCCTTATTCTTAAAAGTGGTAATGCACACTTTTTTGCATAGATTTTTTTCTATACGTTATTACAACTAAATATCAAATGTAGGTCCTTCACATTTCTTATTTAAAGATGCACTATGTAGAAATCACTCTGGCATGTCCTGGTTGATAAAATTCTATTAGTTCACCTAAATTCAGTTTATGTGACATAAGTATAGTGTAGGGAATCATTGTTCAATCTAAACCATTGTGAGAAATATTTTCCATAACCAAAAATATTGTATTTTCAGCTGTTTCAAGCTGGTGTACAAAACTGAAAGTAAAAGATGCAAAGAGCAGAACTTCAAATGGGAAGCAAAGAAATAGCGCTCATAGAACCGATCTACCGCTTCTTAGACTTGCTTTCAATGAGGGATCTTTAACTCATATTTCTATGCAAATTTGGTCTGGTCACTCAAAAACTTACATCTTGCAGCTTTAAGTGCTTGGAAAAAGTCATTGAATTTGTCTGTATGAATCCTGTATAGGCTACTTGCTCAGGCCGCAAATGAATGATAAGTGCATAATTTCAATAGCAGCTGATTTTAACATTCGATTTCCTGTCAGATCTTGACCCATGTCAGTATTATTTGCATCAATCCAGTGGTCATTTGTTTTGAAAACAACATCACAAGTGCGCTGCAGAAACACAGCTAGCTGGTAAGCACCTGAATTAAAGGATAACTACACAAAAATCTACATTTCACAAATTCTCCCAACAATGGTCTGCAAATATGTTTTAAGAATTGTGGATTTTGAACATCAAATGTAATTTTTTTGCCGTGATATCGTTTTGGTACAGTATCAAGTATCGTTTTTTCAAATTCTGCCCTCTAGATGATTTCACAGAACACATGCCACTTTGAAATCTGCAATAAATACATTCAGCATTTTATTTCAAGTCTCTTTTCTGTTACAGTAAATCTATCTACATCAAAGAACAAGGGCATACTAATTTAAAAGATGACTAGTCATTTTTAGCCTGGTTCTGTACAGAATGCAGTCATTACGGGACACCGGCCAGGTCATTGTCCATTATCTTTTTTTAAATTAAAAGTTTGGTGTGACTAAATCGTGTGCTGGTGCCAGCAACTAAAAAAGGTGGTAGCTGGAAAAAGTTAGTGTAGAACCCCGGCATAGTTCACTTCCTATTTTGCAGATTCAATACTGACACAGAGCTGACTGGCAAGGGGACTGTACAGCAACAGTGTTCTAGAAGAGATGTGTTCTGAAGTTCAAGGTTGGACAGTTCGTGCTGAACAGAACAGTGGTGACAACAAAAAGAACATTCTCCACCACCACACATATTCAGCACTACTTTTCAAAGGGAAAATAGGACGTGCTCAGGGAACTAGCCTATTTTTGGTTGATGGTTCGCCAACAATACTACCACGTGAAGAGTAACCACCTTGCAAGAGATCCGTCTTGTCTTTGCAGACAGATATTAGGGTACACGTCTAAGCTGTAGCACAGGGGGCTAATGCAGTCTTGAAATGCAATGTACGGACAACCTGGGTTTGATACCTGGTCAGTTAGCCTCGGCCTATTGAAAAATGAGGGTGACTGATGTAGGCCTAGGCCAAAACCAAGTAGGACAATGCAATCAATGTATTGTGTCACTCAATATTTCTCTCAAACAGAACTTGACAAATCCAGAGGTTAAACAAGACATTGGGATTCAAATTGGCACTTCCACTCAGCAACTGGTGACCATATTCAGTCACCCAGAACTAAGGCAAGATGCCAGATACAAAATGAAAGTCTCAATGATGTAGCAGCAAACAGGGAGAACGTTCAGATATCTGCGAGGGGCTGTAGCCCCCTTCCTAGAAATAAAGAAAAACATTGTTAAATGAACTTTAGACTTGTGGGTGATTCCTCACAAAAAAGGACCATGATTTTTTTGATTTTCACAAAATGTTATCCATAGAAGGGTCCTTTAGGGGAAGGATTGTTGATGGAGATGACTATACAAAACATTAAGAACACTTTCCATGATCAACTGACCAGGTGAATCCAGGTGAAAGCTATGATCTCTTATTGATGCCACTTGTTAAATACACTTCAAATCAGTATAGATAAAAAATGGGAGGAGACGGGTTGAAGGACTTTTAAGCCTGGAGAGATTTGAGACATGAATTGTGTTTGTGTGCCATTCAGAGGGTGAACGTGCAAGACAAAAGGTTTAAGTGCCTTTGAACGGGGTATGGTAGTAGGTGCCAGACGCACCGGTTTGTGTCAAGAACTGCAACACTGCTGCATTTTTTCCTCACTCAACAGTTTCCTGTGTGTATCAAGAAGGACATCCAGCCAACTTGACAACTGTGGGAAGTATTGGAGTCAACATCAAATCAAATCAAATCTATTTATATAGCCCTTCGTACATCAGCTGATATCTCAAAGTGCTGTACAGAAACCCAGCCTAAAACCCCAAACAGCAAGCAATGCAGGTGTAGAAGCACGGGCTTCTATCAGGTGTAGAAGGTGCAGGTGTAGAACATGGGCCAGTATCCCTGTGGAACACTTTTGACACCTTGTAGAGTCCATGCCCAGACGAACTGAGTCTGTTCTGAGGGAAAAGGGGGCTGCGCAACTCAATATTAGGAAGGTGTTATTCATATTTTGTACCATCAGTGTATATTTGACATTTGTATCTTGAAGCATAATTGAGAAATAATAAATTTAAGTTGGAACATGTGAATTTTGGCATTAACCAGGCCTTCTTTAAGTCTCCATAATGTTTAAACTGCACTACAAAGGAAAAATTGGTGTCAAAGCTTTACTGCCTGCTCTGTAATATGAGTGGTACTTTAATTAAAATTTTCACATATGAATATTGAAAAATATAAACATGAATATATAATAATTTTGGGGTCAAATGCCAGTTGTGAGAATTACCCAAAAGGAGTGCTGTGATTGGCTTCTGTATCAATTTCTTTGTATAAAATGGGCCATAACTTAAATAACTTTACTTGTAGTAATAATTATCTGAACCTTTTGCAGGGATATATTTCATTATCTAATGATAACAAAATGCTTACAATGCTCTTATGAGGGGGGACTTTGTGTGTCATGACATGGACTGAATTTAAGCCAGGTTCATAACAACTGGGCACTCTAAAATGGCCAACTTCAGTGTGTTCAAGACAAACGTCAGATCACTGACGTCATGATGTGACGTCGTTCTACACCAAAACATTTCCAGTTGTCTTGAAAGCACAAGAGCAGGTTAGCGTTTTTCGATTGAATTTTGTTCTGGAGGCAGCTCTGCAGAGTGGTAACTAGCTGGCACAGCCACAAAGTCATACACATGTGTGTTTTCATAAATTTTTCTTTGCATATTGTCCATCTAGCGGAAATAGCTCAGTTCTGCCTCATCCCAATAAACGTCATTAAGACCAGCGATAGCTAATCTGTTTCACTGATAACCTCTTGTATTAATGACTACAGGGACATGAACGATGATGAACCCCCGTCAACAACTTCAGTGTATTCCATAAAGTAAATTACAGTACAGACAGGTTGGTTGTTTATCAACAAAATCGAGCGTGTGCAACGTTTATTGGAAAAGTAATGCATTTGCACAACGAGCACTTGTCTCAAATACATCGTTACAGTTTTTGGTTAGCTAGCAAGCATTTGTTTTGTACATATTGACATGAAATCAGTCAAAACACCTGAAAACAAGACACATATAAAGAACAAGATAACACTGGCTGAAACGAGACACACACGATTCCCTTCATTGCAGCTTCTTGTGATTGGGTGGATTCGATAATGCTGAGCCAAGGAGCACCGGTCTATGGCCGGTGACGTGAACGGGCATAACGTTGATGGAAGAGCTCCTTTCTCAAATGGAATAGTAATCTGCGCTGCTCGGTCCTGGTGAATCGTCCAGAAACATACACCACTTTTCCAGAAAATATGTGTTTTAAAACTAGTTTTCATTGGGAAGGCAGATACATATTTTTTTTAATCAAAAGCGAACACCTTCGCATGTTAAATCGCACTCACCACGTTCTTAATTACGCCGTTTATTTGAGCCGACTTCAAAGTGAGCTATGACTGGAGCATTTGGCTCATGCTCGGGAGGCAGCCCGTTTCTGAAAACCAATACAATCAACTTTTACATTACGCAAAACACGCCTACCCGTGCCAGATGAACCGAATCTCCTCATTGTTACTAGCTGGCTGTTCAGAATCATAACGCAGACTCCGGTCACATCGATGCACGCTCATCATTTTCGTTACAACAGCCAACCCGTTTAAAAAACAGCACTTACACATGCAGTTTCAGTTTCAATACAAATATATAAACGAAACATCAACTAATCATTGTTTTTAATAAGACAGCTACTGACTTATTGGCTAGTAGGATGATAATGCTGTGCTAGTATGTGGCGAGATATTTGATAACTCAACCATTTAATTAGACAGCGGTCAATGGGTGCGGCTAGAGACGTTTGCTTAACACTAAGGTTAAGGTTAGTGACTAACAGTAGCCCATGTAGCTAACGTTAGTTACTAAAGCAGCACATACTTTGTCGACTTCAGTCAACGCTGACTAGCAAGTGCCTGTGATGCCAACTAAATAGCTGACTGAACAACTAGCTAGCTAGCACGATAGCTAAAGCTAGCTACAGCGGTCGAACTTAGAAGTTATAAAGTTATACCCAACCGAGACTAGTTAGCCAGCAAACGTGTAGGAAAACAGCTGGCCAAATGAATAACTAGCTACCTAACAAAGTAGCTAGCCGTATATGCAACTTTACTAGGTACCCAAATAAACAACCTGCATGAACCGAACCAAAAACAAATCCTTGAGTCCAAATCTTACCTCGTCTAATGTCGCGTCGGAGGGGCTGACAGCTACAACGTGCAAAAACAATCCCATTTTAAGACCCACACCTAAAATCTCGTTCATTCCTCCGACCGGACTCGTGTAAAAACATAAGACGTGTGTTGTTCACTTCACTAATCTTAGCGAAATGTCAAACTAGTTTACGGCTCTACCGGACGCACTGAAAGACCACGCATGCGCTGCCTCCTTGCTACAGCGTAATTTGATATTTTAAGGAGGCACATTGGGCGAATTCGATTAACCTGGCCCGGGGTACGCCGAGCGTAGAACTTGAATACTATAATGGTTTGAACCTTCCTGTGACGGTCCAAAGATCAGCCATGTTGGTTAGGGAGTTATTCAACCATAGTTTGGTTTACCAGTGCTGTGATAAAATGCCAGCAGCATACCACCCTTCATACCACTGCTGGCTTGCTTCTGAAGTTTAGCAGGGTTGTCCCTGGATGGGAGACCAGATGCTGCTGGAAGTGGTGTTGGAGGGCCAGTAGGAGGCACTCTTGTCTAAAAAAATAAAACATATCCGACTGCCCAGTGCAGTGATTGGGTACACTGCCCTGTGTAGGGTGCATTCATCCCCCTCCTCTCCCCTGTAACTATTCCCCAGGTCGTTGCTGTAAATGAGAACGTGTTCTCAGTCAATTTACCTGGTAAAAATAACAGGGGAAAAAAGACTGTGTAAAACAATGAATGTGAAGAATTTATCTGCACTGTATGTGTGTTAGTTTCAGAGGAAGCCATACTCTGGCTCAAATCAGTTGATAGGACTTAGATCAATTGTAAATGCAACAATTACTAATATTGCATCATATAATAGCACTCACAGCTTTCCAAGAAAACAAAACCAGACATTTATGGTCTTTATACATATATTTGAGGCGAAAGCGGGAGGGAGCAGCAGCCTTCTCAAATGAACAGTAAAAGTTGATTGCATTTGTTTTGAAACTGGGCTGTCTCCCGGGCGTCAGCCAGGTGCCCCGTTCAAAGCCCATGGCAAAGTCAGCTCAGAACAAAAGTGATGTAATTAAGCACGTGGAGCAATGGGTAGGATTCTGTGGTTTCACATGCAAAAGTGATTGCTTTTTGCTAAAAACACTTTATCTGCCTTCCCAATGAAAACTAGTTTGAAAAATTCAAACAGAGTATTTTATGGAAAAGAGATGTATGTTTCTGGACCAGGCTGCCTTGTCGACTACATGATAGAGCAGCAGATTACTGTTGGATTTGTGAAGGGTGCTCCTCCCTCACCACTTTTGCCCGTTAATGTCAATGGCCATAAACCAGTGTCCCGCAGCTCAGCATCATCAAATCCGCTCATTGGTTCCTTCGAAATGGGGACTCTGGCTCGGGCTGGGTGTGGCGTGCTCGGTCACATCTTTTGTTCCATGTGCGCAACGTGATGGGTGTTGGGTTGCGTTGATCACCACCACTCACTTTGCAGGCTGACCCTATGGCTTACCTCAGCCAATAATATTTGACAGCGAGGACAGGCATTAATGAAAAAGAACAGAGGTTTAATATTCAATTCTTTATAGTAATAAACACAACAAAGTTGTAAAAACAAGGATTACCTAAGTGATTGTTAAAAGGTAGTGTTTAATATTTCTGTAATCACCATTATCTTCATAAAAACATACCAAGCAGTCACCATGCATCTTAAGTGATTTTCCTTCTGTAAAATGAGATTATCATACAATTCAAGTCTAAAATCACAGTTGACATGTTGATATGACACCGTCTGAAATCTGCATACATTAGCATGATCTTCACCTCACCACTATCACCATCATAATTTTTCTGTAAAAATATATAACTTATGCATCGCATCGACTCATTCCAACAGTGTTAAAAACATCAACATCACCAGTCTCTTTCCTGAGGTTCCCTGAAAGGTATTCCCAGATGGGTGAAGACATCCTTCTCAGTGAGCGTGGTTAGTGGTGTCCCCCCATACACCTTCAAACTTCCTTGTCTCAACACGTCGCTGTTCAATGAGTGCTCTGATAGGCTCATGCGTTTTGTCTTGGCCAATGCCCTCATAGAGCGGTTAAAATGTGCCGAGCCGGTGAAGTACATGAGGGAGCAGGCGAACTCGCCATAGGGCACCACGATGACGTCGAGGCGGCGGTGGAGCCGGCCAGGTCCTGGCAGACGACACACACCCATGTACTTCTTCTGCTCGCCACTCTCCTCATGGCTGACTAGGTCGTCCGTCAGGAAGCCTGAGTAAAAATGTTTTAAAAAAAGAACAAGAACCGGGTCGCATTCATTAGGGCACACCATAGCAAAATGTTTTGAAACAGAAAACACAAACGATCATGCCTAGTGAATTATGATCCATCTCTCAGCTTATCCCACTATAAATACTTTAAATGAAAAAATAAACGATTAATAATATCATGTTGAAAGAAGATGAATTGTCAATACAAGAGAGAAACTATTAAATGTAGCTATAATTGGTTGAGAATTCACAGACAGTTAATAAATCAAATGCCCTGTATTTGGACGTGTCCTCCTACCGCTCTGGTGGAGGCTCTGTAACACTTTGCTAAAGACACCCCGGTGGGACTTCCCGTCTGGGTGAGAGATGAGGACGTCAACATCTCCACATGTGTCCTTCCCCCGGCGGTACGAACCACAGGCCATGGCCAACAGGCCAGGGTCAAGGAACTGAGCTGCCTCCTTCACCTATACAGTAGAAAAGGACAGGGATATGTTACAGTTTGTCATGGAATAACAGGGCTGCCTCCTTCACATATACTGTACATGTACAACAGGAGAGGAACAAAGTAACAGTTTGCGATATCCAATAATTGTTTTGATTTAGTAGCCCTTTACACTCGTACCTGTACCCATATACGTGTTAAAAATGGCCGATTTGGGCACTAATAAGTGGCTAAATTGGGACGTAGTAGCTGTGCAGTAACTATACATGACGTCAGAGCTCAGGCACTGCGCTTCACAGCGCTGTATGGGTTTGGACTGTCAGCCGTTCTGAACTTGAGCACCGCGCTGGTTAAGAAGTTGCCCCCCCCATCTCTCCCAGTACTTGCGCAACATTTGCACATGTTTTTTTGTTCTCTTAGTGAGGGAAATACTTTAAGTTAAGAGGACTCTATGTACTATGAAAGATGAGACGTTGAAGATGATTATAAATACCACTTTGATGTCACACAAGCAAGCCAAACACCCGTGAGTCCAAATGTGCACTTCACATCTCCATATCATAAAACTCATGGCATATACAGTGTCAGCGTTTATGATCACTAGATGACATGGCGTCATACCCAGAGTTGTTCTGAACAGAATGAGCCTATGCTTGTTTATTCTGAAGATAATTTGCCACCTGAATGCACTCATGACTCCTTTCTATGCGCACCAAAATGACAATCCGTTTCTCTGAATGAGCTGGTGAAAGCCTAACACTGTAAGATCGTATATATTAACTTAGCTAGTCATGTTGACAATAGAACAAGCTTTCAAATCAGGCCCACCTACACCTAGTGATTTATAAGACTTTTGGGATTGTGTAAACAGCAACAGTAATTGTGTTGTGTTTTAAACGAAACAACTACAAGTTTGCTTGCTCTAGTTTCTCAATGTTACAGCTAGGAGAGGTATATAAAAAAAAGTACCTTATAGTTGAAGACTTTTTCATAAAAGTGCATTGAAATTGCACAGATACAGGAACTGTGCACACTTTGGATAGGTGTGTGGCAACTTGGAGACACCAGTTAGTCCTCTCACTCAAACCCTTGTAATTTTTTTGTCTTACGTTGCACCTACCCCACATTTTCCAGGAATAGTGTCATGTTACAGAATGTATCCAGAGTTTTTTCAGATTTCGTTATCAACAAATGAAAAGTACAGTAAATGTAAAATGCACATAAAATCAACAGTGTAATGTTTGGATTCAGTCTTGTGTCAGGTGAACTGTTGTGTGCTCACATTTGGTCTAATCATTTTCCCATGATCTCCAAACTGTTCCCTTTCAATTGCTACCATGGTTATACATATGCTTTTCATATTTCTTCTGTAACAAGCATTTCAATTTAGCCCTATCCATATAGGCCAATTCCCACAAGTGCAAAGGCTTAATGACTGAATTATTCCAGACTGGGCCATTTTTGTGCTTATTTACGATATTGTAGTCGTATTCTCTTTAAATATTCATTGTATGGCAAAAAAATAAAAATAAGGCTTAATTAGTTCATTTAGACTACATTTTCAACATGTTGATACAACCTAACTGATAAAACGGCACAGTTTTGATTCGTAAAGCTCAATTAGAGTATAGTCTTGCACATCATGATATATCATCATCAATGTCAAATATCACAATATGCAATTTAATCATATAAAATCGCCCAACTCTAGACCACACTGAATTAGCTTGTTTCACATACAGTGAAACATGTTACCGTTTGGGATACAATACATGGTGGGGGCTCTCTCACCTATCGAACAGGACAGGGACATTTTGTTTGTTTGAAATACAGTCAAATCTGTGGTGGGGGGTAGCCTGGGAATCCAAATTGAATCGTTGTTTCACTATTGTTTTTCTGATACACTATTGTGTTTCACTATTGTCTCAGTTAAAAAACAACTATGAAAAAGAGCAATTCAGCTTGGATCCCAGACCAGTGGTGGGGAGGACCACTTTGCATACAATGTATTTATCATGAATGGTTATGGGTTCTAGACCATGTTTCAAAGTTTTCCCCAGTAAATATTCTCTCAGGGGCCTTCATTCTAACATATTACAGAACGTTTAGTTTGTTTCTCGTTCATATTTGAACTCAAAATAACATGCTGTACACGTGTTGAATCTTCAAGACAAGTCCTCAAGTTGTATTTATATTACCTACTTGAAATTAGAAAAGAAAATGGTGTATTTTCATAAAGCCTTGCCGGTCAACAGGTAAGCATTAACTGTATTCAAGCAGGCCAGATACATTTTGACGACACTACCTATTATTTTGACAAGCCACAAGTCAAAAGGACACATGCTATAGTCATCTTTCTAATCTGGACTTTGTATCTGGCAGCCACAAAAGCAACAGGGAAATCCAAGTAATACTATATGAAAACAACTGGCTTTGTACCCGGTGCTCCCAGTGATCAGGGCCGCGTTTCATTCCAGGATTATATTCCCTCCCCTTCACAGATCTGATAGGCCTGGACAGGTGAAAGCAATAAGGCGGAATCACAGAGCTAGATAGAGGACTCATCTTTGTATCTGTGCCATTATACATGCAACAATCCCCATTTTAAAGTAGTCCATTTTCTTCTTCTTCATTGGCTGATTGCGCCCAACTCATAGGACTCCCCACGCAGTTGACTACTTTAAAGCGGTGAAAGCCCTCAATGGCAATGTCCATGCTAAAACAGGTTATATCCACGATGAGTCCTCGATCTGTATGGGCGGAATCTACAGTAGATGAGTTCTTGCTTTACAGCCACCCCGTTGTCTCAGATCCATCAAAGGGAGAGAACGGAGGCAGGGAGAGGAAACACCTTTCTGGAATGAAACACAGCCCTGGTATCTGCTGACATATGATGCGCCAAGTTTCTAAGAGTGAGTTCCCCCCCTTTGGGATGTGGCCGGCAGGACTCTGACAGAGAGTGGGATGTCTGCTTTCTCCATCACACACAGACCAGGCTAGGAGAACTGGACTGACAGTCTGCTTAGGGGCCTTGGCAAACTTAAAACATCTGAACTTGGCTTTGAGGTCCCGTAGCATTTCACTTTACAAGATCTCTTGTTCGCAAGGGGGTTAGAGTACTGGACTGGAGACACTTTTCTAAAGAAACTCTCTTAACCCCACTAGATGAAGTGGGAAGAAGAGGCCTGTTTAGTCTATAACTAATATAATGTTAGAATGTTACATTTTAACATTGATTGACCTTTAATGTGGGTGCTTGAGACAATAAGAGGGAGATGTATTACCGTTTTTTCAATGGCGGCTGCCTCTTCTCTGGGCATCCGGTCCAGAAAGTCGTCGTAGTGTTTGAGTCCAATTATTTGGTTGTGGTTCAGATTGGCCTTGGTGCGGATGTCCTCCAAAGTGCGGAACCCCTAATATGGTAAATATATATTTTTTCATCTCATGTCAAATCAATTTGTATCACACTATCAAACACTAAAATAACTGCACGCTCCACAATACAAAAATAACAAATCTTACACAGTCATGTGTTGCATGCAAAATCAGAGAGCGAGAAAGAGAGACACACACAGACAAGAGAGACTGACTGTGTGACAACCAAGATCAATGCATCTAACCTGTGTGTACCAAAGCTGGGCAGTCTTGGCCCCTGCCCCCCAGATATTGGTGAACATCTCCAGTACTGGCGCTGCCTCTCCCAAGTGATCTATCTTACGGAGGTGCCCACTCTCCATGATCTCCATGACCTTGTCAGCCATCTTCTTGCCAATGCCCTGGATCTTACAGGCCTCCTGAAATTTGAGGCATGGTTTAGTCAATTACAAGGAGTTAAAAGGCCCACTGCAGCCATTTTATACTAATATAAAATCTTTCTGGATAAAAATGATGTACCTTACTGTAATAGTTTTCCATTCAAATGGTCAAAAATAAACAAAAATAGCTTTTAAGCTATTTTATCAAGGACTGTCACGGTGGTGAGGGAAAAACAGAAAACCAACTGTTATTGGCAGAGAGGTTTGGAACTCTGTTACTGGTCTACTAGCTAATTTACCAAGCTGAAACTCCCATTCTTTGGGGAAAAACCTGGGTGAAGAGAGGAGCTGTGCCAGCATATTTTATTTGTGTTACATTAATTGCTATCATTTTTGTATTTATATTGCAAGAAATGACAGTTATAGGTGTTAAAAAATGCAAAAATCTCTAAGTTAGAAACGGGGGGGGCACTACCCTTCCTCCAGGCCTCCCCCCGCCGGTACTCAGCAGCACAACGTTATTATAAAAACCTTGTCAAACCATGCAGATTAGAAGGTCCTGTGTAGTTTGTGTTTTCAACAAATGAAGCAACTATCAGGAAATAACATTGATCACATTGTCACACTTTAACTCCACTATACACGTCAAGTTGCTTTTCCATCAGCATCTCATCAATGTGACGTTTTACTTGCTACACAGAGCACGTTGTTTTGAGAGAGGAGAGGAGCAGAGGGGGAGTGTCTGTATTCTATTTTTTCTACTGTACTATACATATAAATTGATAATGCATAAGTACAATAGCTTTGGCCCAGTTTTTCGCAGGTACTAGTGGTTGAACTAAATGATCCTCTAATTTTACAAGTTGCTACATAGTCAATGTAGCTAGCTAGCTAGTAGTAGCAGCTTCGTGACTTCAGAAATCTATGTAAAATAACCATTGGTGTATAGCTGAGGCAATATGCAACAATAATCAACTATTTCTCATTATTTAAATTCACAAGATAGAATGAACACGATTCTTGAACTTGACGCAACACGCAGCTTTCATTGATTTAAAAGGAAGCATTTCCTCAATGGCTCCATTAGCTGTTATACAATATGTTACAAAACACGGTAAAACAGACTTTTTTTATGCACTGGGCCTTTTCAGGCCACCTGAAATTGAACCAGCAGCAATCAATTTATGCATCCATCAATACACGATTTATGCACCCACCTTGGGATGCAGTTGCGTAAACCAACCAAACACATTTCACAATGTTTGCAATAGTGTGAATAGAGAGACAGGAATGAATTATGATGACACAAATACAAAATGGCCGACCATAATCACGAACTATGCAGATATGGGACTAAATAACATACCTCATAGGACGTGATAGGCTTGTGGTAGCTCTTGAGGGCGCTGACGGCTTTGGAGTAGCCCAGCGCTCTCCATCTGTCCCCCTGGTGCGTGTAGGCCTTGGCCAGCACCTCCAGTTTATCTGTGATGTGCTTGTTGTGGTTGTCAACCTTGGACTGGGAGGACTGGGCACACACCCACTTCCCTGAGAGAGGCTTCTGTTGGGGGTCTGAGGGGGCAGTGGCGGTACTGGGGGTCTCGTCCTTGGGGTGCAGGCCACTGATCAGAGCCTCCAGATCACTCTGGGAGACGCCATATTCGCCTTGAGTGTCTTGGACCTATGGATACATGAAGTAATGAAGTGTATGATTAGGGCCAGAAGAAGCTATCATGCAGTGACAGGGTTATGGTTAATGGTTATGTGGTCGCCAACCTACAGTCTCTGTTGACTCATTTGGTTTTATTTCATCAGAGATTGGCTGCTTCATGTCCTGTGTGGCTGGAAGTGGGATACTGTTGAGCAAGTCTTCTTTGACACCGTCCTTTGTAGTTTCCATGTCTTTGTCTGGGTTGAGTAGGCTGTAGTCTGCTGTATCCAGCAGTCTCTGCTCACTGATGCAGGTGCTGAGCCAGGTGCACTTCAACAGATAAACTCCAGAGGGCAGCCTGTCCACTTTGAGCAGCCTGAGAGCCCTGTCACAGTCCATACTGTCATCCACTACTACATGGGTGACTGTGGGACAGAGGGAACTCTCAGTTTGGCCTCCATTCTGGACAATCTGTTTCTGGAAGATCTGACATCTGGCATTCCCGATGCCGGCTGGTAATATGTGTACGGTGACGCCCTGGAAAGCACTCCCTGAAATGAGATTGTGAAAAAGTAGTTTTACACACACAGGGCTTGTTCAACATCGACTGCTGACTGATCTACAAATCTAGCGTCATAAAATCATTATTATTTGTAGATCTGTCAATCAGTCACAATGTGTCCAAAATGCATTACGAATGTGATGCTCTCAAACACGGTCCACACCTGTAACAGGTACAGTTTCATCAGTCTTCCTCTTTGGTGGGGGGACATCCTTTCCTTCACGTGCCCCTGCTCTCTTCACTTTGGGGAAAGCTTTCATAATTCCGTAGGCAGACATTTCGCCAGGGAAAGGGCAGCCCTGGAAAATATAGAACAGAATGTGACAACTGACACCGGCTAGCTAACTTTAGCTGACTAGCTAAATTAGCTAGCAAGCGGACAACAACAACGGCATTTAACTGTTTTGAACAGCTGGGATTCACTCACTCCACTGAAATATGTTACGTTATATATTTATTAAACAAATTTCTATCAATGGTCGACAAACTCTTGAAAATACATGTTTTACCTCTTTGGACGACCAAAACACAAACCAATGTTACAATGCAGATGGTTTAAAAATAATTTAACTTCCGGTTCGTTATAGACCTATTTTTAGTTCTTGCACGACAAAGTTAAATATTTTTCGAGAAAATATTGTAAAAAAAGTATGTATTATTTATTGAGTAAATGTAAACATGTTTTTGACATATTATGTAGTTTAAAATATATGAAAACTTCATTATACGTTTCACGATGACCTCCGTTGCCGTGGCTACACGTGATGTTTCAGGAAGTGTCAGTTTATTGCAATATGGCTGTGCAGAGCTGGTCAGATCTCCTAAAAGCATCCACGAAAACCGCTTTAATACACGATGGTGAGTGAAACAGAGAGATATAGACAAGTTATCATCATTATTGTGTTTTGTATTACAATATTTCACCCTTGCATTCATCTAGTAAGACTTCAGTGTCAATTATAAGCTCGCTAGCATTATCTGCTAACTAACACTAACGTTCACTTTGCCTAGCAAATCTGTTTAGCAAAGATGAAAGCTAGCTAGTTCACATTTAAGTGAATTTCTATTGGTGCTTTGCAAAACTCTTCCCAGGGAAAAGGAAGATACACTATCTCTTTACAGATGGGAAAGAAATGGCAGAAGAATATGACTTGACAACAGATGAGCTCATTGGTAAGCTTGTTTCAGATTAGACATCTTCTAAAAAGTATCCTGCATTAGCTACATTGCTTCCGGTGCATTATATTATTTCCACTCTCAGCTGATGTATTCTTACTTTGCAGTACGAAAGTGGCGTTCGAAAAGCACCTTGAAGGGACAGGGACCATGGGAGATAGAAGTTGGAGAGCCAGTCCCATCTACTGTAGCCTGTTTGGAATCAGATGTTATCAAAGAAAACTGTTCAAACGTGAGTTGTATTATACAATATTTACATCTGTTATGTTTCAGGCCATGATCTAAATTGATAATTGATTCTAGTTCAATATCACCAACAGCACTCATCCAAATGTGTCAACTAATACATTTACGATCGTGGAATTCATTTCATTTTCATCATTTCACTATTCAACTAATCATAAATAAACAGTATGCATTTAACAGTACAATGCTTTGTTGTATTTCCTCAGCCTGTATTTATGCGCAAAGACACAAAGACCAGTTTCCTGTGGAGAGTCCGGAACCTTCCGTACCCCAAAGAGGTCTACAATATTTCAGTGGAGCCTGATCAACGATGCTGCATCATACGAACAAATAACAAAAAGTAACATCCAAATAGCCTCTATTCCACTCTCATGCCCAAATGCTGTAATAGTTATGCATACAGTTGATATGTTTCCCCTCCTTAGAAATCTACTGATAAACTGCTAGGCCTATATCACTTCAGATATCATTAACTACAGGTGCCTGAAAAGTGATACCACATTCAAAGTCTATATGATTTCTACAGTTGTAACATCTTCACAATGGAGAAGGCCTCCTATATTTTCCTTTATTTTCTTTGTCAGTGTTAGTTCCAGTTCCTCATATGTAAGTGAGGCTGGCTCTCCTATAGGTGGCACTGTTGACAAAAATATCGATCTCTTGCCTTCAAGAAACCCTTTTCTCACTGCGGTGTGTTATCCTTTGCAGGTACTACAAGAAGTTTAATATTCCTGATCTGGACCGAAGCCAGCTGCCATTGGATAGTTCCGCGCTCAACTTCACCCATGCCAATAACACGTTAATTGTCAGTGTAAGTACTCCTGACAACAACAACTAACAAACCAACTACAGTACTTCTCAAATCCCACCTTGGGTGATTTTACACTGCAAGTCTTATATCCAATATACAGAGACTGATGGGCGAACTTGAGGCTAAACTATAAGTTGATACTGGAGACTAGATTGAAACTATATTTTTGTATTCGTCTCACTTGTATCAGAACATGCCTGTGAACTCAAGGGATCGAATCATTGAATTAGTTAGTAGGCTATCCTAACGTTTGTTCTAAGTATCTGATGAAGAGATTGACCGTTACTTTATGTGTATACCTATCATAATCGGTTTCTCTGTGCTATTCGATTTCTTATTCCTTGCGTTTGTTCAAATTGGCACCCTATTCCCTATATAGCGTACTATTGAGCCCGACTCTGGTTGAAAGTAGTGCACTATATAGGGAATAAGGAGCCTCTGTGTTATCCCACTTCAGGCCAAACATTACACTACAGGATGTACATGGAAGGGAAAGGTGTTTCAGTAGAGGTAATTACCTATTCTGTCTTTCCTTTCAAGTACAAGAAGCCCAAGGAGATATTAACCCTTGAGCACGAGCTACTCCGGGAGGTGAAGAAACTGAAGGGAACCAATGAAGAGGACGTCGACTGCAAAACTCAATGAAGTGCCAATCTGGATCTGAGGGGATGTCACTCAAACAAGTCGTTTTTGATTTGCACTGGTGATGCAGTATCCTGTATGTTTTCTACTCTGATTTCTGGTTCTCAATGGGATTCCACTATTGGAAAAATTTAGCGCAGTGCCTTTTCCATACTTTCCATTGTGTTTATTGCCGTCGAGGCGGGGGGGGGGATGTGGAATTGAGACAGTGAATTACAAACATAGTTACTTGTTCAAACTTGTTCTGTCAAAAAAATATTTGAGAAATGTCACTGCTGTTCTGTAAAAAGTTCTGAATTGTTGTTGTCGAGATACGAACAATTATTGGGTTTAATACGTGATGTTGTCCTTTGAAGATGAATACAATTCCATAACATTGTTAACAACTGTCTCTACATCTCTCTTTTCCCTTAACTATGCAAACTATTAGTTGTTAAAATAGTCCAAACGCAGAGAGTTCATCCCCCTCCCACAATTCTTGGTCTCCTTCCCTTGTAAAACACTTTAACACACAATGCCTTTTCCCTATTCTTTCCACACACACAAACACACACACACTTTTCTCGACGGGGTCGCCCTTACAAGTAAGTCCCATTTGTGTTAACTGAATACCCTTATGCTCATGATTGTGCAGCCCAGAGTAGGCCACCCTGAAAGCCATTATGGCCGAGCTAGCCAGTACTAGCAGGTCTTACTGGTCCCCTGAGCCTCGCCCAGTCCTCCAGGGGGTGACTTTACTGGCCCAGAGTCCTCCAACAAATCCTCTCGCAATCCCCAAGACTGGGGATAGCCAAGGATAGGTATGGAGCTTGGATGACAGAAGCACTATATTACTGGGAAGTGAACGAGTCGTATGCTTTGTAAATATAGGTTCTTGCATGACAGTAGTACTGAATTACCGCAAAGTGGAAAAAGGTTGTAGGCTCTTTTGTAAATCGAGTACCACGGTGAGCCACAATGAGAAACGTTATCTGACTGAATGCTTGCTAACTTTAACCATCAAACTCTAGGGAGATGAGTAACAAGACATTATATCTGACTAAGCTAATATGACTGAGGTTTGACCATCAAAGTTTGATTGAAACAATGCTACAAAAAAGGAACAATTCCATTTAAATATAGATTCCTCTAACCTAGTGGTGATTCCTTGCATTTCTGGGACTCTATGTGCCTAACCAAGTGAGCAGTACAAGGGCTAAACACGGCGACTAAACCACAGGTCACTTGCTATTGTGCTTTGTGTACTTCCTAAATGGGAGGAGATATGTCATGGGATTTGGGAACCAGATCCAACCAAAGCATAAGATCTGAGAAAAGAATTCTCAACTAATTTCTCAAATCAAGAGTTTCTGTTGGATTGCTTTGACTTTGTGTTGTCCAAATCAAATCTTGGACATGGAATGAAATGACCATTTGGAGGGTGATTTGCGTACACTGCTGTCTTTTCTCATTTGGCAGAGCAGGATAATGCTTCAATTAAAGTGCATGATGTGTCCTAGTAGCAATTGAGCCATGAGGATAGCCATTCATTTCTCAATAGGAGTAACAATAATAACACAACAAGTTCAGAGTTTTTATCCTGTCAGATTTATTGAACCTTTTTGATCACAGCTTTCAGTTGTTCATTCGTTTGCAAGTCCTCAAAGCTGGCGGCGCTTGGCGCTTAGCTATACTGAAAAACCATTCCTCATATTTGGAATCCGACCTTTAGCAAACAACCAATAGGACATCCAGACTTCAAACAGTGAGAAAGAAGAGAGGAAGGGAATATAGAGGGTCTGCTCTGATTCTGTTGTGCAGCCAGGCCAACCGGGTCTTCTTCCCCGTCATCTGATTCTGTGGTGCAGCCAGGCCGACCGGGTCTTCTTCCCTGTCATCCGATTCTGTTGTGCTGCCAGGCCGACCGGGTCTTCTTCCCCCTGTCATTTGGCCTCTGCCGGTCATGCTCAGTTGCTCCTGGGAGAGAGAGGAGCGTTTCTTTCTGCCTCGTCCTTTCATTCCCGAATGCCTCTTCCCAGCCATTCCCCCTCTTTCAGCCGGTGCCACATTTTGCCACACTGAGCCCCGGTGCTCTTTCGCTTTCTTTCCCTCCCTCCCTCCCTCCCTCCCTCCCTCCCTCCCTCCCTCCCTCCCTCCCTCCCTCCCTCCCTCCCTCCCTGTGAGACTAGCTTCTTTTTGATAACTGACCCCTCCTCGTGTTATTATTCGAACCCACTATTGTATAACATGTCCTTTTATATGAGGGCCACAAAGGGCCCATTTGACCACAGGGTTACGGTGTGTGATCGTGAGAAATGCAACTACATGGTGGTAACCTTTGTCTCGAAACAAAATTGTGGGCTGACCTCGTCTGCTTTTAATGCATAGCCCCAGCTATTCAGGCCCAAGTCTCACTTGCTGAGCACATTGAATTGCAGTAGCCTGTCACAGATATCGCCCCTTAGTTATCTGGGTCTCCAGTTTTTTAGGCAACGTTAGAACCTTTGGGACCCCAAAGTGACCCAGCTAGAAACATAGTTAGAAACGGCGCATTGACTCAAAATTATTTTGTGATTTTAATATACACTCTACAATAAATATTTCCATCATTTAAAAGTATTTTTACAAATCTTCCAATTAAAAATATATTCATATATGTAGAAAACAGACTAATGAAAAGGAATGCAAATGGCCTCCTAAATGCAAAATAAAGTGTTTTACGTGTATTCACTGTTAATTAGTTGATGCAACCACATGATGATCCAAAGATAGCTGCCATGTAATGTGTATTCATTATTTCTCTCTCATAACATCCTCTCTTTATAGCTGAGTAGGGTTATCACTAAGCCCAAGATGTCCTTTCATTCATTCAAATCTCATCGAGTGCTTGAGCACTAAAATCATCCTCTGGTTATAAAAACTCTTTCCTGCAAATAAACCTTGGTCTGACGTAGCAGATTAGAATCGTCTACTCATTGTTTTAGACACAATCCAGTACAAAACACAACAAAAAGGAGTCCTTGCAAGGAGCAGAAATGTGGTAGTGGTATTTTTGTTTGGTGTGTTCCCCTCCCTCCCTGTGCTTCCTCTTCTTCTTCGTCTGTTCTTTCCTCAGTGGGCCCCTGAGCTGTGGTGATGGGTATGTTTAGTCCTCCGGGGGTGGAAGGGGACCACGGGGAGGGGGAGGACATCAAAGGGCTGGGTGTCACCCAGGAGGTGGCCCTTGGGCTGGCGTTTCATGAAGTGGGCCTCCCTCTGGTGTTGCTTGGTCCTGGAGGCCTTGCGGGGCCTTCCTTTACGCGTGAAGGCCATGTACCAGCCCTCATATTTAGCGTTCTGGAGAGCAGTGTAGTTGTTCTCCAGAACGATCTCTGTGAAGATGCAGTCTTTACCACGACCCTTCCGCTGTTAGAGAGAGGGGGGTGTGTGTGTGGGGGGGTGGGGTGGGGTGTGAGAGACGGAATGACAGAATGAGTTAAGGGGTCAGTCTCTGAGGATGTTAAAATATTGTTTTGACAGGTAAATGTCCTATCAATCCTTCAAGTTTCTTCCCAAATCATGTCCAACTCCCTACAAGGGCTTTTCTGGTCATAACTCAGGTGAAGAGCCTTACACAGGACAGACATAACTTTTCTCTGAAACTTTGTACTCATGGTCACAGTCAAAATGTTGACAGAACTTATTGAACTCAACCGACCTCCAGGGCTCACATGAAAAGAGATGTACATTTCAATGTGACTTCCCTAAATAAAGGATTAATAAATAAATCTAATGTTTACCTTGCCAATCAATTTCCCCGTCTTGTTCATGCAGATGTAGTAGCCCGTCTTTGCCCCTTTGATCCGAATACGACTACCAAACGTGTCCGTCTCCACCACAAGTTTGGCTAGAAAAACATAAAACACATCATATCTTTATTCAGCTCAGATACAATGCACAATAATTCTCAAGCTTATGAGGTTATTCTATTTTGTGAACACAATATGCATGCATTCGTAACTTTGAGATAAAACCCTTGTGAAAAATAATCAAATAGCGGTATCATTTGAGACTGAGTTGAACTTGAAGACTATGAGACTATGCCGGCCCAGTAGTATTGAAGTGATGACATCAGGAAGGGTGTGAAGTTATTGTAATGACTGGTTTCGGAGGACTACATTTAACCTCGATCTAATAACTTTAAGTTATGTATTATATTATGATGACTTTAGCAGAGTTGTACTACTCGTTATCATGGCATCAACCTTGCATGCAGCGGGGAGACAAGTATTGTATATGGAAAAACATTCAAACATCAATTAAATTCGAAACATTGGCTAAAAACACTCAAGTCTTTTAGAATAGCAGCAAGTGGCTTTGACTTTGCACTGAGCCATTGTCATTGAACGGCTATAAAATGCCTCGCTACGCTCCACTTAGATGATGGGGAGGAAGGAGGAACAAGGGAGTGAGAGAACATAGCGGTCAGCGACACAGCCACAAAAGCACCGAGCAGTGGTCAGATTTGGGCCTGCTACAAGAGTGACACCCACTTAGGACATGCACGCGCGAGCCAAGGCGAGGTGTGTGTGTGTGTGTGTGTGTGTGTGTGTGTGTGTGTGTGTGTGTGTGTGTGTGTGTGTGTGTGTGTGTGTGTGTGTGTGTGTGTGTGTGTGTGTGTGTGTGTGTGTGTGTGTGTGTGTGTGTGTTTGAGGGAGAGGGAGAACAGAGAGAGAAAAGATGGGATAAAATGAAGATGCTGACTTCACCGCTCTTTATAAACCGAGTCATACATTGAGTTGTAAAGCAATGAACATTCCTCATTAAATTACAATCCAAAAAGCAGGCAGCAGGCATAGGGAGAAATAGATTGTTGTGGTGGAAAGATGGCTAGACAGACCAAAAAAAATACTTTGGTGACAGGAATTTGCTCCCTTTAAAATGTCAGACAATTTTTTCCATGTGGGAAGAAACAATTCCCAACCTTGCATAGATTTCATCAAAACAGCTGTCTATATTGTACACTTTGTCCATAGGCTAAACTCTAAGAAAATAAAATTCTAAAAGGGTTCTTTATCTGTCCCCATAGGATAACCTCTTTTGGTCCCAGGTAGAACCATTTTGGGTTCCATCTAGAAACCTCTGTAGAAAGGGTTCTACATGGAACCCGAAAGGATTCAATCTGCAACCAAAAAGGGTTCTTCAAAGGGTTCTCCTATGGGGACAGCCGAATGACCTTTTAAGGGTCCAGATAGCACCTTTTTTTTCAAATAGTGCACAGGAGGCCTATGAATACGTCTAAACCACCACTGTTGAGAAATACAACGTGTTAAAACTTCATGTGGATGAAACAGTGCAACGAAGTTGCCCTGAGAAATGTGGTGCTAATTATTCCACTTGGCAGAAATGCAGTTTACCCAAACCCTTCCAAAGACAATGCATTGTGTCTAAGGGACATTCAGCACCACTCTGGATAAGTGAGTTAAAACAATTCTGTTTTATCAATGAAATGTATCAAATTTTTGTCATTCTCGTGGCAAATGTCAATCAGTCACTGATATGTTAAACCACTAAATCTCATGTAAAAATGTCGTACTTTTTGTTGGTATGTTAAATTTAAGCAGATATGAATGAATTTATGTTTTGTTCAAAGGATGGACTTGAGAGAGCTACTGTATATTTATAACATTTCAATATTTCGCTATTTGAATATTCATTGACATGTGTCCATCAAAGACCAATGGGGGACAGAATTAAATAAAAACACATTCGCCTCAAATAACTTTGGGTAAAAAAATAGGGCATCTCAAGGTTATGAAAATTGCAAGTCATATTTCTTTCTTTCAACCGCTTCTGAGAGGCTAAGCTACTCAGTAAATGATAAGAAGGTAGAAAGTAAGACGAGTTCTGATGTGTTTACCAGATTTTCTGAGTGGGTTTCTCCCCAGAATCCCAGTCCAGAACAATACTATATAATCCATTTCGAATGCATTTTCTCTTTCCCGCCGCCTACTCAAAACCTAAATTCTTCATGCTAAATAGAACTGTTTGCTTTTTAAATGGTAACATTTTCATAATATACCTAATTTTCTTCTCCAATAGGCCTACATGACTTGTAAATTGACGTGTCCATAAGTAGATTTAAGTCATTTCAAAATCTGGAATAGGCCTGTTGAATCCTATAATTATTACGAAGATGCCTAGGCCTACTTGAAGGCACCCATTTCGTGCTAGGTGTGATTGATTTGTTTCTTACCGTGCACAGCTCCGTCGTCGCCCATGGCATTCACTTTCTTATTGCCCAGAACCTGGACATGTTTACCGCTGGTCCGGCTGTAGAGCTGGTAGGTCCGAATCAACCGGCGGCTCATCCGGTCAGACAACCGGCACTGCTCGTTCACATGGTGCTTGAAATTAGGAGGTGGGGAGTGGGACTGCACTGTGTTCTATCAAACAAGAAAAACACACAAGAAAAATGCATGAATAAAAACATTGAAGTATAAAAATAAAAACACCAATGAGAGCATAGCCGAACTGATAATTAATGCTAATTGATGTTCAGTCTAAATGAATGAGAAGCAGATCAAGTTATTTTCCAACTAAAACATATTTATATATTTCAATGAACACCAATCATATGCTATTCATATGGAGTTAGGCTATAGGCATTTCAAAGGGAATTGCGGGCACATGGCTTTTAGAAGAGAAAAAGTGCCCTTGCACAGTGAGTGTTTGGGGAGATGCACGCAGCGAGTCCGCTGTCCTCACTCGAGATGACATGCCTATGATAGGTTGTTTTACCACGAATGATCTTTCACCCCCATCTCCCTTAGCTATATCCCTTAACGATTATTTTTCAATTCAGCCATACGCCATCCCCATATGTTTTAACAGTTACCTTTTAGGCTCGCGTTTACGTCTTTTCAAGATGTTTGACTTGTTGCCAACTGCTTAGGCCTCGTAATAAAATGTTTTCATGGTTATTACACATTTACTGCAGATATGCAAACGAATTGGATTAATATCAATAAGAATAAAAACGCTTGTAAATGGATATAATTAGTTGCATTGATGGACTGAAATCTTTTTAAGGGGCTATGAAATGTTATTGTATGCCCATTGCGCTGCAAACGCCATACAAATGCATGCAAGTTCGTACCTGTGTGTAAAAACACAGCGCTAAGAACTGAAGTAACCTGAAACATAAAAAAAGAATCATATTTATGTTTCATATACATTTCCAAATATGTCAAGTAACTCTATAGGCCTATATAGCCAATTCCTTAAATCTGAACAGTTCAGTAGTATAATAACTCACAGGTAGCCTAATCTCGATGTTCTAAGCCTCATATTGAAATAAGTCAAATATTTCTTCATGAATTCCACTATTCCAATTCCACATGAGTTCTCTGGGAAATAACAGTCCTTCCCAGCGGCAATTTCAGCTTGGATTTGATCTCCCTTCTGTTACAGCTTATAAAATGATAGCCCGACGATGGAGATCCAGAAACAAGTGAAGGTTCGGTCCAATGTTCCAGGTAGGATTCACATTTACTCATTGACAGTATTCACAATAAAACGTTCCGGGACGATTTAAAGACGTTCAGGGGGCCATCCAGAATTACAAGTCCCAGGGATAGAGATCGCACTGTGATCAAGCGACCACCGTTATTCCACCAGTCGGTCAATTCCCCCTCGTGTCAATCATCCCTCCTCTGCAGAATTCAAGGTCTTCTTTGATGTTGCTTAGTAGAGATAATGTATATCCCGGTTGCTTTCGTGGAATTGCAATACATCCGTATGCACTGGTGGGATGGAATTATTACGCACATGGAGATTAGCCTATTTGTATGCATATTTTACGCGCGACAGTGAGGAGATGCATGTCCATTCAATAATAAAAAATAAAAAATGGAATCTTGAATAGATATGAATAAAAAATGGTAGCAAAATGTATAGTTCTATGTATTTACAGCCACTGGTGATGTTTGCCTCTCAAAGAAACGCTGTTAGATGGTCGGTATAGCGGGGCTCCAATGTCAACCTCCCACACGTGTGTTTCTTGTGGTCCCGTTTACTTCAGAATACAGCGGCTCCTGCCCTCGACATTTAAATACTTTCACTTGCGAGAAAGGCAATATCCTTGCAGAGTGCAGGCGGAGCCTTTGGTGAGAGATAGTAACAGGCTGAGGAGGACTGAAAGTGGCATGTATTGATTGACACCTGACCATGTTGAGGTATTTCACAAATATGAGCCACATTAATTGACTTGGCTTTGTGCCTTATTAGGCTACTTACAGTGTTGGGATTGTTTCACAAGTTATCAAACATGAATGTTTCAGCTCAATTCTTGATCATATCAAACATTAACAAATCAGGAACAAACCTATTAATTGTTATTTGTCAACAATTCAATCAACTAATTCATTTCCAATGAATAAAGGTTAAATACAAAGATGTATATAATGTAGATATTGGCCCTACTGCATCACACAACAGAATAGCAAAGAAACCAAGCCTCTGTTCCCTGGAATCTACTTAAGAAAATATTCAGCTAAATTAACCTCCTCCCCTACTGCAGGTTAGTGGTTGTTTCATACTGCAGGTTGGTGGTTGTTTCATACTGCAGGTTAGTGGTTGTTTCATACTGCAGGTTAGTGGTTGTTTCATACTGGAGGTTAGTGGTTGTTTCATACTGCAGGTTAGTGGTTGTTTCATACTGCAGGTTAGTGGTTGTTTCATACTGCAGGTTAGTGGTTGTTTCATACTGCAGGTTAGTGGTTGTTTCATACTGCAGGTTGGTGGTTATTTCATACTGCAGGTTAGTGGTTGTTTCATACTGCAGGTTAGTGGTTGTTTCATACTGGAGGTTAGTGGCTGTTTCATACTGGAGGTTAGAGGTTGTTTCATACTGCAGGTTAGTGGTTGCTTCATACTGGAGGTTAGTGGCTGTTTCATACTGTAGGTTAGAGGTTGTTTCATACTGCAGGTTAGTGGGTGTTTCATACTGGAGGTTAGTGGTTGTTTCTTA
Organism: Oncorhynchus kisutch; assembly: GCF_002021735.2. Taxonomy (NCBI): domain Eukaryota; kingdom Metazoa; phylum Chordata; class Actinopteri; order Salmoniformes; family Salmonidae; genus Oncorhynchus; species Oncorhynchus kisutch. Next base: position 70,722,775 of record NC_034174.2, on the reverse strand, counting down.
TTTCAGGTTAGTGGTTGTTTCTTATTTCAGGTTAGTGGTTGTTTCTTATTTCAGGTTAGTGGTTGTTTCTTATTTCAGGTTAGAGGTTGTTTCATACTGCAGGTTAGTGGTTGTTTCATACTGGAGGTTAGTGGTTGTTTCATACTGGAGGTTAGAGGTTGTTTCATACTGGAGGTTAGTGGTTGTTTCATACTGCAGGTTAGTGGTTGTTTCTTATTTCAGGTTAGTGGTTGTTTCTTATTTCAGGTTAGTGGTTGTTTCTTATTTCAGGTTAGTGGTTGTTTCATACTGCAGGTTAGAGGTTGTTTCATACTGGAGGTTAGTGGTTATTTTATACTGTAGGTTAGCGGTTGTTTCTTATTTCAGGTTAGTGGTTGTTTCATACTGCAGGTTAGTGGGTGTTTCATACTGGAGGTTAGTGGTTGTTTCATACTGGAGGTTAGTGGGTGTGTCATACTGGAGGTTAGAGGTTGTTTCATACTGCAGGTTAGTGGTTGTTTCATACTGGAGGTTAGTGGCTGTTTCATACTGCAGGTTAGTGGTTGTTTCTCATTTCAGGTTAGAGGTTGTCTCATACTGGAGGTTAGTGGTTGTTTCATACTGCAAGTTAGAGGTTGTTTCATACTGTAGGTTAGTGGTTGTTTCTTATTTCAGGTTAGAGGTTGTTTCATACTGCAGGTTAGTGGTTGTTTCATACTGGAGGTTAGAGGTTGTTTCATACTGGAGGTTAGTGGGTGTTTTATACTGGAGGTTAGTGGTTGTTTCATACTGTAGGTTAGTGGTTGTTTCTTATTTCAGGTTAGAGGTTGTTTCATACTGCAGGTTAGTGGTTGTTTCATACTGGAGGTTAGAGGTTGTTTCATACTGGAGGTTAGTGGTTGTTTTATACTGGAGGTTAGTGGTTGTTTCATACTGTAGGTTAGAGGTTGTTTCATACTGGAGGTTAGTGGTTGTTTCATACTGCAGGTTAGAGGTTGTTTCATACTGCAGGTTAAAGATTGTTTCATACTGCAGGTTAGTGGTTGTTTCATACTGCAGGTTAGTGGTTGTTTCATACTGGAGGTTAGTGGTTGTTTTATACTGGAGGTTAGTGGTTGTTTCATACTGTAGGTTAGAGGTTGTTTCATACTGGAGGTTAGTGGTTGTTTCATACTGCAGGTTAGAGGTTGTTTCATACTGCAGGTTAGAGGTTTTTTTCATACTGCAGGTTAGTGGTTGTTTCATACTGCAGGTTAGTGGTTGTTTCATACTGGAGGTTAGTGGTTGTTTCTTATTTCAGGTTAGAGGTTGTTTCTTACTGGAGATTAGTGGTTGTTTCATACTGGAGGTTAGTGGGTGTTTCATCCTGGAGGTTAGAGGTTGTTTCTCATTTCAGGTTAGTGGTATTTTCATACTTCAGGTTAGTGGTGGTTTCATCCTGGAGGTTAGTGGTTGTCAGTGGTGGAATAAGTACCCACTTGTCATACTTGAGTAAAAGTAAAGATAGCTTAATAGAACATTTCTCAAGTAAAAGTGAAAGTTACCCAGTTAAATTCTACCTGAGTAAAAGTCTAAAAGTATTTGGTTTTAAATATACTTAAGTATCAAAAGTAAAATTATAAATCATTTCACATTCCTTGTATTAAGCAAACCAGATGGCACAATTGTCTTTTTATTTTTTATTTACGGATAGCCAGGGGCACACTACAACACTCAGACATTATTTTCAAACGAAGCATGTGTGTTTAGGGAGTCTGCCAGATCAGAGGCAGTAGAGATGACCAGGGATGTTCTCTTGATAATTGTGTGAGTTGGACCATTTTCCTGTCCTGCTAAGCCTGCGAAATGGAGTGAGTACTTTTGGGTGTCCGGGAAAATGTATAGAGCAAAAAGTAGATTATTTTCTTCAGGAATGTAGAGGAGTAAAAGTAAAAGTTGACAAAAATATAAATAGTAAAGTAAAGTACAAATACCCCAAAAACTGACTTAAGTAGCACTTAAAATGATTTTTACCTAGGTACTTTACACCACTGGTGGTTGTTTCATACTGCAGGTTAGTGGTTGTTTCATACTGCAGGTTAGTGGTTGTTTCATACTGCAGGTTAGTGGTTGTTTCATACTGCAGGTTAGTGGTTGTTTCATACTGGAGGTTAGTGGTTGTTTCATACTGGAGGTTAGTGTTGTTTCATACTGGAGGTTAGTGGTTGTTTCATACTGGAGGTTAGTGGTTGTTTCATACTGGAGGTTAGAGGTTGTTTCATACTGAAGGTTAGAGGTTGTTTCATACTGGAGGTTAGTGGTTGTTTCATACTGGAGGTTAGTGGTTGTTTCATACTGGAGGTTAGTGGTTGTTTCATACTGCAGGTTAGTGGTTGTTTCATGCTGGAGGTTAGTGGTTGTTTCATACTGGAGGTTAGTGGTTGTTTCATACTGGAGGTTAGAGGTTGTTTCATACTGCAGGTTAGTGGTTGTTTCATACTTCAGGTTAGTGGTTGTTTCATACTGGAGGTTAGTGGTTGTTTCATACTGCAGGTTAGTGGTTGTGTCATACTTCAGGTTAGTGGTTGTTTCATACTGGAGGTAAGTGGTTGTTTCATACTGCCGGTAAGTGGTTGTTTCATACTTCAGGTTAGTGGTTGTTTCATACTGCAGGTTAGTGGTTGTTTCATACTGCCGGTAAGTGGGTGTTTCATACTTCAGGTTAGTGGTTGTTTCATACTGCCGGTAAGTGGTTGTTTCATACTTCAGGTAAGTGGTTGTTTCATACTGCAGGTTAGTGGTTGTGTCATACTTCAGGTTAGTGGTTGTTTCATACTGCAGGTTAGTGGTTGTTTCATACTTTAGGTTAGTGGTTGTTTCAAACTTCAGGCTAGTGGTTGTTTCATACTTCAGGTAAGTGGTTAATTCATACTTCAGGTTAGTGGTATTTTCCTACTTCAGGTTAGTGGTTGTTTATACTGCAGGTTAGTGGTATTTTCATACTTCAGGCTAGTGGTTGTTTATACTACAGGTTAGTGGTATTTTCATACTTCAGGCTAGTGGTTGTTTATACTGCAGGATAGTGGTATTTTCATACTTCAGGCTAGTGGTTGTTTATACTGCAGGATAGTGGTATTTTCAATCTGCACATTAGTGGTTGTTTCATGGCCCCATTGGACCAACCTTGATCTGCTGTTTTTCATTTGACATATATATATATATATATATATATATATATATATATATATATATATATACATATACATATATATATATATATATATATATATATATATGTAAGTAATATGTTTTCCATGTGAATATACGGCACAGAATGGTTTTCACATATAACATTCTAGAGGCTGTCGCTGCCTTCGATACAAAAGGTCTCTTTCTCTCTGTCTCTCACACACAATCCATCTTGCTTCATGTTCACTGTCTGTGTTGGGTTCTTTATAGTTGTGTTTGTGTAGGTGACCCACACTACCATTCAAATGTTTGGGGTCACTTAGAAATGTCCTTGTTTTTAAAGAAAAGCACATTTTTTGTCCATTAAAATAACATCAAATGAATCAGAAATACAGTGTAGACATTGTTAATGTTGTAAATGAAATTGTAGCTGGAAATGGCTGATATTTTATGGAATATCTATATAGGCGTACAGAGTCCCATTATCAGCAACCATAACTCCTGTGTTCCAATGGCATGTTGTGTTAGCTAATCCAAGTTGAACATTTTAAAAGGCTAATTGATTGAATAGCACTCACAAAACACCAGTCTCAACTTCAACAGTGAAAAGGCGACACCGGAATGCTGGCCCTCTAGGCAGAGTTCATCTATCCAGTGTCTGTGTTCTTTTGCCCATCTTAATCTTTTCTTTTTATTGGCCAGTCGGAGATATGGCTTTTTCTTTGCAACTCCTTCTTTGCAAAGGCCAGCATCCCAGAGTCGCCTCTTCAATGTTGACATTGAGACTGGTGTTTTGCAGGTACCATTTAATGAAGCTGCCAGCTGAGGACCTGTGAGGCATCTGTTTCTCAAACTAGACACTCTAATGTACTTGTCTTCTTGCTCAGTTGTGCACCGGGGCCTCCCACTCCTCTTTCTATTCTGGTTAGCGCCAGTTTGCGCTGTTCTGTGAAGGGAGAAGTACACAGCGTTGTACCAGATCTTCAGTTTATTGGCATTTTCTCACATGGAATAGCCTTCATTTCTCAGAACAAGAATAGACTGACGAGTTTCAGAAGAAAATTATCTGTTTCTGGCCATTTTGAGCCTGTAATCGAACCCACAAAGGCTGATGCTCCAGATACTCAACTAGTCTAAAGAAGGCCAGTTTTATTGCTTCTTTAATCAGTACAACAGTTTTCAGCTGTGCTAACATAATTGCAAAAGGGTTTTCTAATGATCAATTAGCCTTTTAAAATGATAAACTTGGATTAGCTAACACAACGTTCCATTGGAACACAGGAGTGATGGTGGCTGATAATTGGCCTCTGTACGCCTATGTAGATATTCCATAAAATATCAGCTGTTTCCAGCTACAATAGTCATTTGCAACATTAACAATGTCTACACTGATCAATTTTATGTTATTTTAATGAACAAAAAATGTGCGTTTCTTTAAAAAATAAGGACATTTCTATGTGACCCCAAACGTTTGAACGGTTGTGAATACTGTATGGTAAGAACATAACACCAATGTGGTTAATAACAAAGTAATAGTGTTTTAGGAAACCCCAGAAAACCAAGTACACCCCCTAAGAACTGTAACACCTCAGGTCACTTCTCAATGATCTAGACAGACCCATTTAACTTCTTTCAACATGGTTGGCATCATAACATGCTAATTGTCAAACCAATAAAACATGCTCTACTGTAATTTCCACAATGTCAGAAAAGGACCAGACATACGTCCTTTACTCGCTTCTTTTAGCCCTGCTTTCTCCTTAGACCTGTGAATAATGTGGGAACCTTAACAGCTCAACAAGCTCAACAGCTGTTCAAGTGTCAAAAGTATAATTATCTGAATTTCAGTCAAATTCTTTGCAGTAAATCAGTCATTCCGGCCAATGTTAGGGATTTAGAGGGTGAAAATGTACCTGCCTTATTAGTTCCAGAGGGTTACTGCAACAAGAGAGTTTGCCACCTGGAACGCTTCAGCCACTTTGTTCCTGGGCTGGGTTTTCCAACTCAGTGCCTGCCTCCCAAACGCCTCCTATTCCCTATATAGTCCACTACTTTCCGTAGGGCTCTCGTTAAAAGTAGTGCACTACATAGGGAACCGGGTGCCATTTGGGACAACGCCTATGAAACACTGATGGACAACTCGTTTGCTCATTGTGGCACTGGTGAATGCTCCCAGGAGAGTGTGGCCTATGGCCTGTATAGCATAATACATATAAATAATGTTCAATGACACATGCTAGCCTGGTCCCAGATCTGTTATCGCTGTCTTGCCAACGCAATGCAAGTTGGCAAGGCAGCACAATCAGATCTGGGACCAGGTCACCAGGGTTGAGGAGTAACTGATTACATGTATGAGTTACATGTACAGATGTAGGATCACCCTGTTGCAGGGTAACTTTCCTGCAATGCAGGGCCTATACAACTTGTAGTGTATTTGAGGTTTAAAAAGGCTTCTGAAGTTTGTTATTTCTTCCTTGAAACATCAGACTTCATTTTCCATTCCTAAAAATGTATCAACCCCTATCAAATGTCCATGAATTATAATCCACGTAATAATTCACATTTCCTGTTGCTGCAGGATTATTATTATTAATATTACCCTGCTGTAGCAAAACTGGCTCAAATTAAGATCCTACATCTGATATCTGATTTACAAAAAAAAACTGTCATCAGTTACTTCACCAGCAAAAATATTGGAATCAGATTACAGATACTGGAAGAATAGTCTATGACTAGGGTGGCTGGAGTCTTTGACCATTTTTAGGTCCTTTTGGAATAGGGTGCCATTTGGGATAAAGGCTGTTCCTGCCCTGAAAAGGGAAGAAGGAGCTTTACTGCCATTCTAGAACCTCTAGAGTGTTCTACTAGGTGGGTCTGTGTACTGTACAGTACGAGTCTTCTTCCTTATCCAACTGTCTGCCTCCTACACTGTTCAGCCCGTGGCTCAGGAATGTTGGCATGGCCTGCAGTGTACCGTAGGTTCTATACCCAGCCCATCTTGTTCTACTAAAGTGTACAGTTAGAGTTATTCATCCCTACATCTCGCTCTCCCTCTTTCTCTTTCTCTTTCTCTCTCTCTCTCTCTCTCTCTCTCTCTCTCTCTCTCTCTCTCTCTCTCTCTCTCTCTCTCTCTCTCTTGCTCTCTCTCTCTCTCTCTCTCTTGCTCTCTCTCTCTCTCTCTCTCACTCTCTCTCTCTCTCTCTCTCTCTCTCTCTCCCTCTCTCTCTCTCTCTCTCTCTCTCTCTCTCTCTCTCTCTCTCTCTCTCTCTCTCTCAGGGAATGGTTGTCTACTCAAGTACAGAGGACAGACTTCTTTGACTCTGGCTCTCATAACATCATCATCCAACAGCTACCAGCAATTTCTGAACAATTTCCCCTCTGAGGACAAATGAAACCCAAATGACATTTAGGAGAGGTGATTTGTCAGACATGTTTGTGTAAAACTCCAGACTTCTACCTCAGCCGCCGCCTGAAACATATTCGATTCTCTAAAAACTCATCGTTTTTATTCGATCCAACCGCCGCCTAATAGTTCTCCTCGTCTCAAGTGACCAGGGGTTCTGGCCTATAACGAGTTGGAGAGGAGTTGTAGTCGAGGCTAGGAGCTGGAACATCTCCAAACATTACCCCTTGTTCCTCAAGCCTCGGACTGTTGTATTTCACCTCAGTGTTAGCCTAGTCCCCACAGCCTGTGCTGCTTTTCACATTTGGACCTCGGCTTCGTCGGCTACTAATACAAAGCCTTGGTATCAGCGCGCCACAGAAGACAGCATCACCAGAGGCTGTAAAGAAGAAGAAAGGAGGAGAAAAAAGAGAGAGAAACTTTGGCAAGAGAGCACGTCGGTTATTCTTAGAAGAGTAGTGACTGAATGTCTGAAAAGGCCCCGAGACTGCAGCCTGGAGACTCCCATTCACTCAGAGGTATTATTCCCCAGGCCTAATGCGAGACATAAAAATACACCGTGCCATGAGGCAGGGGCAGTGGAAAGGTAGACACCATAGAGAATGAGGGGAAAAAAGACAGAATGACAGAGAGAGAGAGAGAGAGAGAGAGAACGTTCCCATTGTGGAAAATAAGAAAATGTGGGAATTTGGGGACTTGTCAGTGTCATCTGCTGGTCTGGACTGTCAATCGCCACCAGCCACTGTGGTTTCCTGAACCTCACTGTGAGAGGAGAAGAGTCCCATTCCACTGCTCCAGAGCTCAGATGTGTTATAATTATGTTGGAGTTGTCTGTTATTGCAACGGTGTAAACCGCAGATGTGCCTGTGACCGCACCAATGTTTTCACCTGGTGGTAACTCAGTATGGAACAGTGCCACTGTAACAGGGTTACAGCTAGTTTATACCAGTACCACTGTAACAGGGTTACAGCTAGTTTATACCATTACCACTGTAACAGGGTTACAGCTAGTTTACACCAGTACCACTGTAACAGGGTTACAGCTAGTTTATACCAGTACCACTGTAACAGGGTTACAGCTAGTTTATATCAGTACCACTGTAACAGGGTTACAGCTAGTTTACACCAGTACCACTGTAACAGGGTTACAGCTAGTTTATACCAGTACCACTGTAACAGGGTTACAGCTTGTTTATATCAGTACCACTGTAACAGGGTTACAGCTTGTTTACACCAGTACCACTGTAACAGGGTTACAGCTAGTTTACACCAGTACCACTGTAACAGGGTTACAGCTAGTTTACACCAGTACCACTGTAACAGGTTTACAGCTAGTTTATATCAGTACCACTGTAACAGGGTTACAGCTTGTTTACACCAGTACCACTGTAACAGGGTTACAGCTAGTTTACACCAGTACCACTGTAACAGGTTTACAGCTAGTTTATACCAGTACCACTGTAACAGAGTTACAGCTAGTTTATACCAGTACCACTGTAACAGGGTTACAGCTAGTTTATACCAGTACCACTGTAACAGGTTTACAGCTAGTTTATATCAGTACCACTGTAACAGGTTTACAGCTAGTTTATACCAGTACCACTGTAACAGGTTTACAGCTAGTTTATATCAGTACCACTGTAACAGGTTTACAGCTAGTTTATACCAGTACCACTGTAACAGGGTTACAGCTAGTTTACACCAGTACCACTGTAACAGGGTTACAGCTAGTTTATACCAGTACCACTGTAACAGGTTTACAGCTAATTTATATCAGTACCACTGTAACAGGGTTACAGCTTGTTTACACCAGTACCACTGTAACAGGGTTACAGCTAGTTTACACCAGTACCACTGTAACAGGGTTACAGCTAGTTTATACCAGTACCACTGTAACAGGGTTACAGCTAGTTTACACCAGTACCACTGTAACAGGGTTACAGCTAGTTTACACCAGTACCACTGTAACAGGGTTACAGCTAGCTTACACCAGTACCACTGTAACAGATAGAGAGCAAGAGAGAGAGAGAGAGAGAGCAAGAGAGCGAGATAGAGAGCAAGAGAGAGAGAGACAGAGAGACTAATAGTGTTTCCGGTACTCTGAGGGTCTATTAGAGTGAGGTAATCTCCTGGAGATTACCGTTCACACACTCACTCACTCACACACACACACACACACACACACACACACACACACACACACACACACACACACACACACACACACACACACACACACACACACACACACACACACACACACACACACACACATAGCATGAGGGGTGGGAGGATGGGGTGAGGAGGAGGGGCGACTGCCAGTCAGTCCCACTGCCTGAGAAAATTTGGAAAATGAGTTGTAGGATCTCACCAAATGACTCCAACTCACTCACTGCCATCAGACTGAAGTATTTATTAGTGTTAAACAGGAGTTGAGAGTTTGAATGGGTTTTGGACTGTCTGAAACGACTGTCTGAAATCTCTAACATTGCCCTGGTGCTTACAGGTGATGAAGGGGTATAAGGTGGAGGTGGGGTTAGGTGCAGGTGGGGTTAGGTGGAGGTGGGGTTAGTTGGAGGTGGTGTTAGGTGGGGTTAGGTGGAGGTGGGGTTAGGTGCAGGTGGGGTTAAGTGGAGGTGGGTTTAGGTGCAGGTGGGGTTAGGTGGAGGTGCAGTTAGGTGGAGGTGGGGTTAGGTGCAGGTGGGGTTAGGTGGAGGCGCGGTTAGGTGGAGGTGGGGTTAGGTGCAGGTGGGGTTAGGTGGAGGTGGGGTTAGGTGCAGGTGGGGTTAGGTGCAGGTGGGGTTAGGTGCAGGTGGGGTTAGGTGCAGGTGGGGTTATTTGCTGGTGGGGTTAGGTGGAGGTGGGGTTAGGTGGAGGTGGGGTTAGGTGGAGGTGGGGTTAGGTGGAGGTGGGGTTAGGTGGAGGTGGGGTTAGGTGCAGGTGGGGTTAGGTGCAGGTGGGGTTAGGTGGAGGTGGGGTTAGTTGGAGGTGGTGTTAGGTGCAGGTGGGGTTAGGTGGAGGTGGGGTTAGGTGGAGGTGGGGTTAGGTGCAGGTGGGGTTAGGTGCAGGTGGGGTTAGGTGGAGGTGGGGTTAGTTGGAGGTGGTGTTAGGTGGGGTTAGGTGGAGGTGGGTTTAGGTGCAGGTGGGGTTAGGTGGAGGTGCGGTTAGGTGGAGGTGGGGTTAGGTGCAGGTGGGGTTAGGTGGAGGTGGGGTTAGGTGCAGGTGGGGTTAGGTGCAGGTGGGGTTAGGTGCAGGTGGGGTTAGGTGCAGGTGGGGTTATTTGCTGGTGGGGTTAGGTGGAGGTGGGTTTAGGTGGAGGTGGGGTTAGGTGGAGGTGGGGTTAGGTGCAGGTGGGGTTAGGTGGGGTTAGGTGCAGGTGGGGTTAGGTGGAGGTGGGGTTAGTTGGAGGTGGTGTTAGGTGGACGTGGGGTTAGGTGCAGGTGGGGTAAGGTGCAGGTGGGGTTAGGTGCAGGTGGGGTTAGGTGGATGTGGAGTTAGGTGGAGGTGGGGTTAGGTGGAGGTGGGGTTAGGTGCAGGTGGGGTGAGGTGCAGGTGGGGTTAGGTGGAAGTGGGGTTAAGTGCAGGTGGGGTTAGGTGCAGGTGGGGTTAGGTGCAGGTGGGGTTAGGTGGAGGTGGAGTTAGGTGCAGGTGGGGTTAGGTGGAGGTGGGTTAGGTGCAGGTGGAGTTAGGTGCAGGTGGAGTTAGGTGGAGGTGGGGTTAGGTGGGGTTAGGTGTAGGTGGGGTTAGGTGGAGGTGGGGTTAGATGTAGGTGGGGTTAGGTGCAGGTGGGGTTAGGTGGAGGTGGGGTTAGGTGCAGGTGGGGTTAGGTGGAGGTGGGGTTAGGTGCAGGTGGGGTTAGGTGGAGGTGGTGTTAGGTGCAGGTGGGGTTAGGTGGAGGTGGGGGTTAGGTGGAGGTGGGGTTAGGTGGAGGTGGGGTTAGGTGGAGGTGGGGTTAGGTGCAGGTGGGGTTAGGTGCAGGTGGGGTTAGGTGGAGGTGGGGTTAGTTGGAGGTGGTGTTAGGTGCAGGTGGGGTTAGGTGGAGGTGGGGTTAGGTGGAGGTGGGGTTAGGTGCAGGTGGGGTTAGGTGCAGGTGGGGTTAGGTGGAGGTGGGGTTAGTTGGAGGTGGTGTTAGGTGGGGTTAGGTGGAGGTGGGTTTAGGTGCAGGTGGGGTTAGGTGGAGGTGCGGTTAGGTGGAGGTGGGGTTAGGTGCAGGTGGGGTTAAGTTAAGGTGGGGTTAGGTGCAGGTGGGGTTAGGTGGAGGTGGGGTTAGGTGCAGGTGGGGTTAGGTGCAGGTGGGGTTAGGTGGAGGTGGGGTTAGGTGCAGGTGGTGTTAGCTGCAGGTGGGGTTAGGTGCAGGTGGGGTTAGGTGGAGGTGGGGTTAGGTGCAGCTGGGGTTAGTTGCAGGTGGGGTTAGGTGCAGGTGGGGTTAGGTGCAGGTGGGGTTAGGTGGAGGTGGGGTTAGGTGCAGCTGGGGTTAGTTGCAGGTGGGGTTAGGTGGAGGTGGGGTTAGGTGGAGGTGGGGTTAGGTAGAGGTGGGGTTATGTGGAGGTGGTGTTAGGTACAGGTGGCGTTAGGTGCAGGGGGGGTTAGGTGCAGGTGCAGGTGGGGTTAGGTGGAGGTAGGGTTATGTGCAGGTGGGGTTAGGTGCAGGTGGGGTTAGTTGCAGGTGGGTTAGGTGGAGGTGGTGTTAGGTGGAGGTGGGGTTAGGTGCAGGTGGGGTTAGGTGGAGGTGGGGTTAGGTGCAGGTGGGGTTAGGTGCTGGCAATGAGGTAGACAGTTGCAGTTGGCTCAGCGCTCGGTCCTCTCTTCTCCCCCATGACTGGGATGTTTCCCTTAACTTCATCGCTGCGGTCCCCCGCGTATGCACTGTGATTTACAGTCTTGTAAACACATAGGAAGTAGCATTGAAAACGGTTTAACAAAGTCAATAAAAGCAGACATAATTCCTGGTATTGTGCATCCTCATCTCTGACCCTTTCACTCCCTCTTTCCTTCCATCCATCCCTCCGTTCCCCCTCTCCTTCCTTCCTTGTATCCCCTCCATTCCCTCTCTCCTTCCTTCTATCCCCTCCATTCCCTCTCGCTCTCTGTCCTCCCCCTCCCTCCCACCATCCCTCCATCTAATCTTATTCTGCCGCCCCCAAACCCCGCTCTCGTGCCCTCCCTCCCTCCCTACCTCCCTCCCTCCCACTCCTCTCTTTTTTTATTTCTTAACATTGGGCAGAGAGAGAGAGAGCGGACAGAGCAGAGCCGATGGCTTTAGCAGGCCTACCTGCAGGGTTGCTTAGAGCGGCACAGTGTTTCATCTCTGTACAGGAGAAGAAGTGGCCCCCGGCTCCCATCAGCCCCCCGGCCCACAGCCCTCTAAAACAGCTGTGTGAACCTGGGAGGGAGAAGAGGGGAGAAGAGGGGAGAGGACCATGAAAACTGGGGAAAGAAGAAAGAGAGGACATTCAGTTGGCCTGGGGGAATCTGGACTTGCTTCCCTCTTGGTTGCTCACTCGTTTGGTTTCTCTCTGTAACACTCTCCCTTGATTTCAGTCTTTTACCCCCTTCCCTCCTCACCGTCTTAATTTCTCTTATTCAGTCTGTCACTCTTTATCACCCTATACCACTCTCTTTCTCCCTATTCCACCCTGTGACTCTATCTCTCTTGCTCTCTTGCTCTCTTGCTCTCTTGCTCTCTTGCTCTCTTGCTCTCTCTCTCTCTCTCTCTCTCTCACTCTCTCTCACTCACACATCCTACTCTCTTTGTCCCCATCCCTTTCATAACTGAACTCTACTGACCCTATATGGACCGTTGCACGCCCCTAGTCCCACTACTTTTACAGATCCCTCCACTGTATCCTTGCTAACAGCCTCAACCTAGACCCTCTACTCCCTTGCACCTTAGTTAGAGCCGCAGCGCTAGAACCCTTGACGCCTTAAAAAGCTTCTGAAAGATGAGAAAGAAGGTCTTCAAGCCCAACGTTTTCCAAGCTTAACGTCATGTCCCCAAAGCATCATCCCCATCATCAACCCTTCTCTTTC